>NC_042999.1:77078741-77101241 GCF_006345805.1 Octopus sinensis | reverse complement strand
AGTGCATATAAATTGTTATATATTTGTAGTGGATCTTGCATGCATGAAGTGGATTCGATCCACCATAGCCAAATTTAAATTAACACTGCAACAGAACTTTTCCCACGGTGGAACAATGGTTCTTCTCTGACAGCAGTTTTACATTTTCCAGATGCCTTTAGCTAGGCCGAAATAATGTCTTCACCACTTGACCCTTTCTAACCTCTTCTACTTCACCAAAAGCTAGAATAGAGATAACAAGACCACCAACTAAATCAATTGTTCTCAATGATATATCTATCCTTCTGGGTAGTTATATAAACAAGCATACCCCAAGCAAAAATCAGTTAGTCACAGTCGGTGACGACTCAACAAAGTCTGGCTGACCAACCTTGGTCAGAGGGAGAAATGAAATTTACTGTCAGCAACTGTGAAACAACGTCCCACACCCTACAACTCTCAGTAGTTCTAATTCCGTTCTCTTACAACATCATACTATCTCTCTCTGTATTTACTACTAAACAATAAAGAGGACACAAACACAAACTTTACTTCGTATGCTTTTGGATTTATCATAATCTGCTCGTCGAGGCAATGTATTTGTAACGTAACGGTAAATAAATACTTTCTTAAAACTTTATGCATTGTTCATCTTTCACATCCTACAGTATGCGATTACAACAAATTTTTATCGTTGCATATTGGACTATTTTGAACGCTGAATACACGGTGCACTTTTTGCTCTTATGGTTTATGCAGTGTAATGTAATGTAATATATTTATTTCTTTTTGCTTTAATTGCTAATCGTTTTACTACGAGGGACGTTCAATAAGTAATGCCTCTGACCCACTTGCAGTTGTTTGATCTAGCTGAAATTTTGTCTGTGCAATTATTTATATCTCTATAGATTACGTGGCAAATTACAGCTCTGAAATAATTGTGGTTTCTGATTTACAGGTGTTTGAACTGAGTCAAGTGTGAAATGGAGCCTGTTGAGTGTCGAGCAGTGATCCGGTTTTTGTATTTGAAAGGACGCACACCACGGGAGACATTTGATGAAATGAAAGTAACTTATGGTGATGATGCCCCATCATATGACTTTGTAAAACGCTGGCATCGTGAATTCAAACATGGTCGGAACTCTGTGGAAACAGCTCCCAGATCTGGTCGCCCTCTTCTGCCATTGATGAGGCATCTGTCCGTCAAGTTGAGGCTGCCATTTTGGAAGATCGACGCATAACAATTCGCCAAATAGCCCATCAGGTCAAGATTAGTACCGGGTCTGTGGAAACTATCATTCATGACCATTTGCATATGCAAAAGGTGTCTGCCAGATGGATTCCCAGGTTGCTCACACCTTTCCAGAAGCAAGAACGCGTCGAGTGCTCGAGGATGAATTTGGAGATGTGCCAAGAAGATGAGTCAAAATTTTTCAAAAGACTGATTACACAGGATGAAACCTGGGTCCATCACTATGATCCAGAGACCAAAGCCCAGTCAATGCAGTGGAAGCACCGTGACTCACCTCCTCCAAAGAAGGCAAGGGTGCAGCCCTTCGCTGGCAAGGACATGCTCACAGTCTTCTGGGACCAGGACGGAGTAGTGATGGCAGATTTCCCGGCAAAGGGTACCACAATTACAGGAGCCTATTATGCTTCACTTTTGAGGAAATTAAGAGAAGCTATCAAAATCAAGAGGCGGGGCAAGATCAGCAAAGGCATCCTCCTCCTGCAGGACAACGCTCCGGTCCACAACTCGCGTATCGCCAGATCAGAAGCACAGGCGTGCGGCTATGAACTCCTCCCCATCTCCCCTACTCTCCTGACCTTGAACCCTCTGATTTTCACCTCTTCCCAGCCATGAAGTTGTTTCTGAAGGGAAAGCGTTTCACAGATGATGCAGCCTTGATTTCTGAAGTCACGTCGTGGTTGGAGGACCAAGCTGGGGTCTTCTACAAAAACGGTCTCCAGAGCTGCATCAAACAATGGGAGAAATGCGTAACTCTGGGTGATTCCTATGTAGAAAAATACTAATAACTGTGCTAAGTTTCGTTGCTCTACTGCAATGGGAAGTGGGTCAGGGACATTACTTATTGAACGCCCCTCGTATCTGTAAAAGTGTTTTCGTTTTATTTATGTTATAACAAACTCACCGCAAAAGGTTTCTCGTAGTGAGGCTCCTACTGTGTTTTGAACCATCGCATTAAATTTTTGAGTATTGTAGTCCATGTGTATTATTTCTGCAAATTTGAATGCATCAACTACTTGTACCAAACTGGTCACTCATAATTGATAGGGACTATTTGTAGGGCGTCTGTGTCCATCAGACTATTTCCAGTAATTTAGTGGATAGCACTATCGCTGAAAAAGATATCTCAAACATCTTTGAAGTAATAGAAACTCATTATTGCCTCATTTGATGAAGAAACTATTTTATGGCTATATGTCATTAATACTAATGCAAAATTTCAACCCAGAACAGCTTGCACAGTATCGTGAAGAAGGGCTTTATACTGGAATAAGTTTCTGCTAGAGGCATGCTTAGAGAAAGCTGAAGAGTACTGCATTCCTAATGGCCTTACACTACACGAGGCACCATCATGGAATTTAGGCCTCCGCGCTATTGCCAGACAGCTGTTGACAATATACTGTGTTCATCCGATAAATCTCACCACTACTTTAATCGCGTGTAAGTGTCTGTTTAATTACTGTCAACCTGAACAGGTAACAGATTGTAATGAAGTACATTGTACTGGTAGCTTTCCAGTACAAGCTGGCACACACACACACACACACACACACACACACACACACACACACACACACACACACACACACACACCAATGTACGTGTGTGTCAGTTCGCTCAGTGAGCGCTACTGTTAACATGTAATCCAAAGCAATCTTTTGCATGGTTAGGTCGTCAGCAATTAAACCATCACCTCACGTGGCACTTTTGCTAAGCCGAAATGCGTTACGCTGTCACGTGATTAGTTGAAGGGAAAGGCAAATAGCGTGAGAGGAAGAGGGAGAGAGAAGTGTCAACGACGTGAGGTAAGAGGAACGTAATATTTGTTACGTGGTTAAAAATTAGCTGAAGGAAGTGATACAGGGAGGGAGAGAGAGAGAGAGAGAGGGAGAGAGAGAGAGGTGGTGAGGAGAAATACAATGTTTAGCAAAGGGCTGATGTCCTGGTGGTGTGGTTAAAGAAAGGCAGTGGAAAAGAGAGAGAGAGAGAGAGAGACAGATAGAGAGAGAGAGAGGGACGGAGAGAGGGACAGAGAGAGAGAGAGAGGGAGAGAGAGAAAGGGAGAGAGAGAGAAGGAGAGTGAGTGAGAGAGAGAGGGAGAGAGAAAGGGAGAGAGAAAGGGAGAGAGAAAGGGAGAGAGAAAGGGAGAGAGAGAGACGGAGAGTGAGTGAGAGAGAGAGGGAGAAAAGAGAGAATGAGTGAGAGTGAGTGAGAGAGAGAGAAAAGAGAGAGTGAGAGAGAGAAAAAGAGTATGAGTGAGTATGTGTGTGTGTGTGTGTGTGTGTGTGAGAGAGAGAGAGAGTCATGTCGTTAGTGGAAGTGAAAGGATAAGAGAAAGACAAAGAGAGAATTGATGATGACGTGAAGGGGAGGAATGCCATGGTTAAAAAGTTTGTTGCAGTTAGAGAAAAAGAGGTAGAGAGAGCGAGTGAGCGAGCGAGCGTGAGGGAGAGAGTGCGTAGCAGAGGGAAATTTTAAACATCTACTATAATAATACTCTTGTGTTTTTCGCCGTCGCAACATATGTATGAGAAAGGAAGGGATGATAGATGAATAAGGAAGGAAGGGGTGACAGAATGAGTAAAGAAGGAAGGAGTGATGGCAAACTCGGTAGTGGGATGATGGAAATTGTACGGTAAAAGAAAAAGTCAAACAGCGTTTCAACTCTGTGTGAGTATATGTGTGTGTACGTAAAAATGAGGTATGCGAATGTTTGTTTGTGTGTGTGTGTGTCTGTGTGTGCAATGGAAGTGGAATGGTGAACATTCAACGCTGAAAAGAAAAATCAAACAGCGTTTCAACTCTGTGTGAATATATGTCTGTATGTGTGTGCGTGTACAAGTTGTATCTGTCATTATTATGTGAATAGTTGTATCTGTCATTATTATGTACCTTATTATGTACCTTATTATTGTTTTCAGTCGTGTTTGTTTGTTTGTCTGTGGACAAGATATCTCAAGAACCGCCGGATGGATTCGGATGAAACTTTCAGGGATGTTTGGCCTCGTGACTGGCACGAACTGGTTAGATTTTTGGATCGATCCGGTACCGGACAAAGATTCTGGATTATTTTTCCAGTTTTCTTACTTAATCTCTGAGAGTGGTCGGGTTCATTTTTAGTATTCTGGTTTGTGAGACCAGTTGAGTTTATTTCAGATATTCTCATTTAAAAAATAATCTCCGGCTAATCGTTGAAAGTGTGTGTGCTCCATGTGGTGTTGTTATTGTTGAACTGTTAGTTGCTGAATTACTGGATTGTTGTTGCAGCAAAATCTAGCACTTGCCCACTATAGCAGTGTAAAATCACTGCTGCAGCGATCTCTCAGGAAGATGCAGAACACTTGGTGGGAGGATCTTGTTCGTGATGTTCAGGCTGCTGCTGAGGAAAATGACAGCAAGAAGCTTTACCATCTTATGAAGCAAGTTTGTAGACCTATGAGCTCTGCATTGGCTCCTTTGCTTTCTAAGGAGTCTTCTATTCTATTTACTAAATCAACAGAAATCACAGGTCGCTGGATTGAACACTTCTCTGAATTCCTGAACCATGAGTCAGTTGTTAATGAAACAGTGAATGATACTATGCAATAAAAACCTACCATTGGCTCCTTAAATTCCACACCCTCAATGGATGAGGTAATGACAGGAATAAGTAAATTGGACCATGGTAGGGCACCTAGAAGGGATGGAATTTATGTTGATGTCTCGCAATTTGGTGATGATTACATCATACATGTCCCTTCATGAACTTATTAGTATAATATGGAGGGATGGTGCAATGCCTAAGGACTAGAAGGATACAATTATTCTTCCTCTCTATAAAGGAGAAGGAACCAGAAAATGTGTGATAATTACAGAGGTATTGCTCTACTATCAGCTGCTGGCAAAGTTCTGGCAAATATTCTTACCCGCCTGAATGGGTGTCTTGTAGTTGTTCTATCTGAATCTCAATGTGGTTTCCGATCTGATAGAGGGACAATGGATATGATTTTCACAGCAAGACAGATGCAGGAGAAGTACTATGAGCAGAATATGGATCTTGACCAGGTATTCATTGATATAACCAAGGCCTTTGATACTGTGAATAGGGCTTTGTTATGGAAAATACTTGGCAAACTTGGATGTCCGGATCACTTTGTATCAATAATTAAATCATTTCATGATGGGATGGAAACTTGGGTCATTGTTAGTGGTAGCATGGCAGGACACATTCCTGTAGAGAATGGTGTCAAGCAAGGTGACATCCTTGCCCCCAACAGATTTTATTGGTTAATTATCTATTCAAGTAAAATTCCCAAACTATGGTCATCATTGTTCTAAGAGCAATCGGAACAATTCTGAATTTCATACTAATAGATGGAGGGGATATAACCAAGGACGTATAATTATAAGTATGCTAGGTGAGCTGTGTATACCCACAAATAATAAATTCATCATTAAGATGAGGCCTACTCAGTAATATAATGATGGATCGTAACAGGAAATTAATTTTTCTGTCGCCTGTTATGACAAATTGTTCTGAGATTGTACTGCACATCCTAATAGTTATCTGGCATGTGCAGTACTATCATGTTCTGACGCTGGGAGGGTGGCAGGATAATAGGTGAATAACAAAAATTAAGGATCAGAGAGTAAGCGACATTAAACACAAATGTCACAACAAATGTTTCATCATTTTCTTTTTCTGTGCTGAAT
This sequence comes from Octopus sinensis, assembly GCF_006345805.1. Taxonomy (NCBI): domain Eukaryota; kingdom Metazoa; phylum Mollusca; class Cephalopoda; order Octopoda; family Octopodidae; genus Octopus; species Octopus sinensis. The sequence goes on along the minus strand of NC_042999.1, from coordinate 77,095,321 downwards.
CAAGCGAATGTCAATTGTATGTCAGTTGAAATATAAATACGGAGTAAAGTGTCAAACAATACTTAGCATACGGAAAACTGAGAAAATGCGTGACCATTAACACACCTCTCCCAGTCTGACAGATGGCATAACTTTGGCTGCGTCAATACATACATACATACATACATACATACATACATACATACATACATACATGCATGCATACACACACATACATACATACATACATGCATACATATATACACACACATACATACATGCATGCATACACACACATACATACATACATACATACATACATACATACATACATACATACATACATGCATACATACATACATATGTACGTACATACATACATACATACATACATACATACATACATACATACATACATACATACAAACATACATACATACTAGTAGGTACAGCCGTAACGATTATTGTAGTTGTGGTAGTCAGGATTATATTCCTGTGAAATGTGCCCTTGCTGAAATTTTCCGAGAAAAAATAACTTTGGCTTTGAAGTACTCTCTCGAGGAGAGAGTATTCGCTACCTAAGTAAGTAAAAAAAAAAAAAAAAACTCCATTAGATACAGTATTAAAAGCTGTTAACGAAATTGGTGATGAGTATTTACTACAACTGTAAAATAGTATATGAATGATATTAAAAAAGTAAACAAAACCGAAATAACAAAGAAAGTACTAACATGCGTTATGAAGACAGAGAAAAAGATAACTGGTTTACTGAAGACCATCAGTCATACAATGATGCTTATTGCATGCAGACAAGCAAATCACTCTACGCCCCACCTATAGAAAGCTAAGAAGGAGATAGAAATAATGTTTGGAGACAGCAAAAAGAGGACATTCACTTGCAAACTGATTACTCTCAAGCAGGAGCTAAAAGCTGTTAGTGAAAAACTTCGAAGAAAATAACCGAGAGAAGAACAATAAACATAAAATTTAACCGCAACCGGGCAGAAGTATATAGAGACATGAGAGGAGGAGCAGTAAACATCACCGAAGCTCCTTCATGAGAAGAGATAGACTCCGTCCGGAGGAAAATCTAGAGTGAAGAGAAAGAATTTAACGAAGATGCTCAGTGGTTAGAAGAAATTAGAAAACGTTATTGCTTTTGCGTTACATCCAAGATATACAACATTGATGGTGAAACTCTTGCAACTGTGATCCAGAAACTCCAGGATGGAAAAGCACCTGGAACAGACTTGATTCCTGGATATTGGTACAAGGAGTTAATATTCTTATCAATCCGCTTGAGGAAGCTTTCATTGAGAACAGTAGTATACCACACTGGTTAGCTCTGGCAAAGATAAACTTGATCCCCAAATGCAGAACCACCCACATGCCAAAAAAACTACCAGCCATTTGCATGCAAGAACTTAATGAATAAGATATATACAGCATATTTAAACCTCTTCCTCCAGGACCATTGTGAAACCAAAAAAAATATCACAGAACAAGCAGCTTGAAAGAAGGGAAACTGTGATGTCAGACGGGCGAAAACATAGGCGGAACTTAGTTTCAATGTGGCCAGACTACAAGAAAGCCTTTGACTCATCGATGCTAGAAGCCCTTTAACTCGCTAAAGTTCTAGAGAACAGTCAAAGCCATAGCTGACCTGACTTCATTGAAACATAGTGAGACTGTATTATCACCGATAGAATACAGTCTCACAAAGGCATATTCCAAGGAGACAGCCTCTCTGTGATGGTGTTTATACTTTCTCTAAACCCCTTGTCGTTCATGTTAAGGAAGTCTGAAGGATATCTCACTGGTTCACAAGGAAACAGAAATACCAAAATTACACACTGTTTCTTTGTGGATAACTTAGCCTTGACTTAGTTACAATATTCTCAAAGGATGTAGGATTGGAGTTTGATCAGGATAAATGTTGTTATATGGTTGTGAAAAGGGGAAAAACTATAAACCAGACTAGTAACATTTCTATCAATGATTTGACTGCTTCCCCTGTATCTAACGAGGAATGTTACAGCTGTCTAGGGGTGGATGGAAATATATCTTACAATGGCACCGGTAACGAAACACGTGTCACTAAAGAATATTACAGTCAAATAAAGAAAATTTGGACCACAGAACTCTCTGAATTCAATAAAACAGTGACCCACAATATGTTTGGGGTGCCAGTACTCATACCAACATTTGAGCTGCTTGATGAGATCGGAGCCATTGATGTGAAAACTCGAAAAATACTAACAAGCACACATAATTTCCACATAAACAGTGGCGTAGACCGCCCTACCTAAAACGAAAGCAAGGCGGCAGAGGCTTAACATCGATCAAAAATGCCTTTGAATGTCGCAGCATATCTCTTCGGCAACATCTTTTAACCACCGAGTGTCGAAGTGCATCCCTTGACCAAGTTTGCATACATGAGGCTGATAATATCATAAGACTTGGAAGGCAGCTCCTTGAGCAACACTCTTCGTCTGATAATCTAGAATACATGCCCAAAGAAGTCGTACGACTCTATCACAACGTGACATCAGATGAAAGGATGAACCTATATGAGCAGAAGACTATGCATGGATATGTTTGTAGAAAGCTCCGTGATGATAGTAACATCGATCATCAAAGCAATTATCATGGACCAATAGCCGGATTACTACCTTCCACTTTGAAGGGTATGTGTTTGCAATCCAGAAACTGGAAATATCAACCAAGTACCTGATGCACAAAAGGGACAGAGATGCAGGAAAAGCAGTAAAATGTGACAACTGATGTAGACATTGTGGAGTTGAAACTGAAGATATCACCCACATCATAAGCAGTTGCCTGAAAATGTCTCTCTCTCTCTCTCTCTCTCTCTCTCTCTCTCTTTCTCTCTCTGTATATATATATACACACGTTCATAGTGAAGGAAGTCACTTCGAGCAGTCTGTGATAGGTATAAAATACAACGTTCAGGAATAATATAATAATTTATTGGTGGCGTAGATAGTAGACCTTTCCTATATCGAAGTTTGATAGATTCAAACGATTTTTTTATATCGCTTACGGTTAGCATCTAGAGTTGCTATAAATCCGATTAAAAATCCAAATTGTGGGAGTGGGCCAGGTAAAATTGAGTCTACATATGTTAATAAGGAATCCCAAATTAATACACCTAAGATATAATTTGAGGATCTGCTAGCTAGGAAACACATGTAGCCTGAATTTTACTTGCTCCACTCCCTCAATTTGGGTTCTTATAAGTATGTATGTATGTATGTATGTATGTATGTATGTATGTATGTATGTATGTATGTATGTACATATATATATATATATTATATATATATATATGTATACACACACACGCACACACACACACACACACACACACACACACACACCACACACACACACACACACACACACACACACACACACACACACACACACATATATATATAATATATAATATATATATATACTAGCAGTATTGCCCGGCTCGTGCGCTTGTGCGTTCTATGCACGCGCGGATTAAGCTAAACTTGGATGAAGTTCAATAAAAATTCAATTATTTTGGTTTTAAAATCAAGCATTTAATGCCCTCTATTTTTGCGCTTATGTGTTCCATTTCCTCAATAGGAAGTACGTAGAAGCGTTTCATAAATTTTTGTTGATCAAATAATTGCATTGTTGAATTATTCTTTTAGATCAGTATTTCTCATATTCTCCATGGTTTCTCGTTGCTTGTTTCCCTTTCACTAAACATTTTTATATCTTACTTTCCCCTATCCCCTCACACCACTCTCATTCCCCTCGCTATCTTATGTCATTCTATCACTCAGCCATTATTTCTTCCAAGGGAGGCTACTCCCTAACTTTGATAGTTTTTCTAGAGTTACCTCCTTCAATGCTCAAACTTTAATCTATAATCTATAAAGCCTTAAACAAACACATTATCGATTTTTGCACTTGCGAGATGAATTTCGGAACAGAAATAGCGTAGTTCAATTTTCATTCGCCTAAACTTTAAGTGACCCATTTTTGGTGGTTCTACGATTTGTTGGCTTGGAGGAGATGTGCCGAGAAGTTAAACACACAGACACACAGACAGACAGACAAGTTGAGTTATATATTATATATATATATATATATATATTATATATATATATATATATATATATATATATATACTAGACTACCGTGACCCGTTGAGTCACTGACAGTTCAGGTACTGAAGCTGATTTCAACATTGCATTGAAATGAAAGTTAATTTTACGATGGTTCAGTTAAATATTTCAATTCGTTCGTGTCATCATAGGTTTGGTTTCAAGTTCATGTTTAAGGTTTTATTGATTATTTATAGCATCTAATAGAAATAGAACTTCCAGGATAAATTTGAACTCCAATAACAGTATTTATTTATGGCATATGTGCACACTTCTACTAAAATGCTAAGGAAATTCTTATATAACGTCAACATAAAATTAATGGAAACAATTTTCACAGTATTATATATTTCCATTTCAGGGTTATGGTACTTTCGGAGTATTTTCCTATTATGCGGCATTTTGGCTGCTTATGAAGGTACTCACAAAAACCATGTAGCTCGCGAATCCGTGGTCCGATTTACGCGAAACTTATATTATTCCGTTTGTATTCACATTTCAGGGGTATTTTAATTTCAGTGTATTTTTCCATTATGCGCCGGTTTGGCTGTATTAATTTACAGACGAGTACGCACGCAAGCAAGCAATCACAGAGTTTTAGTAGTATACTAGACTACCCGTAACCTGTTGGGTCACCAATAGTTCAAGGTACCCGAAAAAACCGCCTATCTCGAGAACCCGTGGTCCGATATACGCGAAACTTGTTTTATTCCGTTTGTATTCACATTTCAGTGGTACCTCACTTTCAGAATATTTTCCCATTATGTGCCGGTTTGGCTATTTATAAAGAGGTTCACTACTTAAATATATGGAAACAAACCAAAAAAGAAAAAATAACCTGCCTATCTCGCGAATCCTTGGTCCGATTTACACGAAATTTGTTTTGTTCTGTTTGTATTCACATTTCAGCGGTACCTTACTTTCAGAGTATTTTTCCCATTATGCGCCAGTTTGGCTGTATCAAATTACAGACAAGCACGCTAGCAAGCAAGCACACAAGCAAGCACACAAGCAAACAAGCAGGCAAGCACGCAAGCACGCAAGCACGCAAGCAAGCAAACATGCAAGCAAGCAAGCAAGCAAGCAAGCAAGCAAGCAAGCAAGCAAGCAAGCAAGCGCGCAAGCAAGCACGCAAACAAGCGCGCAAGCAAGCAGCGAATGTAAGCAATTACAGACTTCTTTTTAGAAATACACACACACACACACACACACACACACACACACACACACACACACACACACACACACACACACACACACACACACACACACACACACACACACACACACACACACACACACACACACACACATATATATATATATATATATGTATATAGGGAGAATTCACAAAAAAGGAAAATAAAAGACGAAGAAAGGTGGTGTAAACAACAAACAGCTGTATTAGTTTAATGCTTGGGAGGTGAAAAAGTCTTTAATGTTTCGAACCTACGCTCTTCCACAGAAAGGAACACAGAAAGAAACAAGGAGAGAAAATAAAGAATGTGTAGTGGCTAGCGATCTATCATGGCGAATGCCAGACAGAGGTGTCACACAGGAGAGCTAGGAAGAAAGGGGAGATAATAGAGTAGTGGTGATCCCAAAATGAAGATGCACGTGCGTGTGTATAAGAGAGCTTGTATGTGCGTTTGGAAGAGGGCTGGTTACCTTGACGTGTGCGTGTGTGCTTGTGTAGGTGTGTGGACGATGGTATGGGGCTGGGAAATGGTTAGTGCTAGTGTGTGCGTGGTGGTGTGATGTGATGTGATGTTGTGTGGTATGGTGGTGTATAGTCATATATATATATATAAATTTATATTGCAAGATTCCTGATGTGAAATCTGTGTTGAAACAGATACTGTACATAAAAATTGAAAAAAGTGAATTAAATTGATTATAACTACCGGTGAAGTCAATCCTTTTCTTTCTTCAAATATACCCAACTGTACCAAGGATATCACACATTTTCTAATACACACACACGCACACACACACACGCGCGCGCACACACACACACGCGCGCGCACACACACACACGCGCGCGCACACACACACACACACATATATAAATTTATATATATATATATATATATATAATTTAATTGGAGGATATGTTAACCTCGTGAAGGGATGGTTGCATCCAAGGAAATACTGGTTCAATACCTAGTATTTTGGGGGGAACGAAATTCCCTTAAAACAAGAGGTATATATGAAGCATATAGTTTATATCCATTTAAAACAAGAAAAGAAAATGGAGATAGGAAAGTTAATATTTGCTTATAATTAACAAATTGGAATCTTCGCTTCTTACAGCCGTTTCAATTAATACTCAATAATTCAATTAAAAATTTGTACATTAAATTTACATTTATGTGACATGAGTATAATTTATTCAGAGAGAAAAAAAGAGTCTTCTGAAATGAATTGATAGGTCCACATATAACATCCAAAGATACATCTTTTTTTTCTCTCTGATAAAATTATACTCATGTCACATAAATGTAAATTCAATGTACAAATTTGTAATTAGATTACTGAGTAATAATTGAAGACGAAGACAGGTGTGTAAACAACAAACAAATGTATTAGTTTAACGCTCGGGAAGTGACACACACATTCATAGGTATAAAAGGCAACGTTCAGGAACAATAATAATTTGTAGGCCTTTCCCATCTCGAAGTTTGATAAGTTCAAAAATTATTTTCGTATCGCTCACGGTTAGCATAATAAACGAATGAAGAAAACATATATAGTGCGTGTATTGATTTGGCAAAAAAATGACCATCCCGAAATACAACAATATATATATATATATATATATTATATATATATATATATATATATATATATATATATATATATATATATATATACTAGCAGAGATACCCGGCGTTGCCCGGTTACATTCAATTGAAGAATTAGACTTTTCTGTTATATTTTCTGAATGAACTGGAATATCTATGTTTCGAATTTCATCAAAATTGCAGATGAGGGTTATTTCCCTCTTTACACATCCTAAAAAAATTGTAATCGTGCCACATGGAAGCCAAAAGACGAATGATCACAATAAGCAGTCAGTTACCCTACCCTAGTCGTTACCACTCCCACCGTAGGAGTCCTCACCATCCAGGTGACAGGCACAGCCGTAAGATGCATTACGAATCTATAGCAATTGGAAGGGCGTGACCCAACTGAAATCAACATTAACAACTGTGTGACGTGAGGGCTTAGGAGAAATTAAAGTGTCACCTCTGGAGTTTGCAAATGACCACTATACTGATACGTAACTGGACAGAATGAATTTAAAATCTATAAATGTCTTTGAATAACCAGTCACTCATCTGGGAAGGCCTTGTAATCAATGTTACCATCTGGGGACTGTGTGTGACCGAGTGATAATAAAAAGACTGAAAGGAGGTCTGCAATCAAATAACTTTACTCAACACTTTGCAACTGAATCAGTGGAGACAAAGATGCCTCTCATTTACTTAACAATTTATGCACCACATTGCAGAAATCCCAATGTAAGTGTATGTCAAAGCAAACTGTTACACTGTTGTCCATTTGAATTAGAAATAATGCCCAACTTTTATGCTCGGGTAACCCTACAGCTTCCAAGAGCACAACTGTATTCGTTTTTGCTTAGATAAAATGACAAAATTGTGGGTTTTAAGTCCCCATAGAGGGGTCTTTCTAACTTTATAAGAAGATGAAATTTTATAAATATTACTTCATTTGTGTCTAATATCTATGGTTAAAATATCATCAACAGCAAAAATATATGAATTGTCATGGAGGTTATGGCCCTTATGCTTAGAATATAATTTCCAAATTTCATAAAGATCCATTCAGTACTTTTGACCTAGTTTTGGATCATAAAAGAAATGACTAAAATTTGGGAGTTAAGGCTCCCATTAGGGTGTTATATATATATATATATATATATATATATATATATATATATATATATATATATATATATATATATACACACACACAAAGATAAATTGATAGATACAACTGAGTGAACAAACAAAAATATGAGACACAGCCTAGTGCTTTTTTATGTTGATAAGCCTAGTACTTATTCTATTAGTTTGTTTTTGTGAAACCAGTAAGTTTTGTGGATGTAAATAAATGAACAGTAGTTGTGAAGCAGTGATGAGGGGGAAACAGACACAAAGACACACACATACACTTACATATATACATATATATACGATTGATTTGTTTCAGTTCCTGTCTACGAAATCCATATATATTGTTGGTGGCATCCTTTTTGTCTCGGGAGACAATGGAGTTGCGCATAAAATAATCTAGTCCGGCTTTTACATTTCATGTCCTAATACATCTCCTGCTGTGGCTGTGTAGTCCTAACCTGGACAAGCACTCCCTCTGGCAGGTGCCACAAATGTAGCGAAGACTTTGCCTGGCTGGTTGTAATGTCATACTTTCTTGTTGACGTCTTTTCTTGTCTTTCCATTTCTCCTCTCCCTCTATGTCACTCCTTTGTGTTCCCTTTTTTTACGGTACGTCGCCAATCTCCACGGTTGATGGCAACTGCTTCCCAGTTGGTAATATTGATGTTGCAGGCATTCATGTCCCTTTTGTAAACATCCTTGTATCGTAAGAACGGTCTTCCCACAGACCTAGTGACCCTAACAAGCTCTCCGTTGAGTATGTCATTGGGGATTCTGCCATCTTCCATACGGCTAACATGTCGAAGCCATCTCATACGTCTTTGTGTGAGGAGTGTAAACATGCTTGGTATTCCTGCTTGCTTGAGGACATCTTTGTTGGGGACATGATTCTGCCATTTGATGCGAAGGATTTTCCGAAGGCAGCGCTGGTGAAAAATATTTAGGCGACGTATGGCGTCGTATGGCGTGTGTATGGCGTCCAAGTCTCACTTCCATACAGTAGAGTGCTAAGTACACATGCCTGGTAAATCTTCATTTTCGTGGTCTTGGTCAGCTTATTGTTGTCCCATGCCCGTTTGGAGAGTTGGGCCATCACAGCAGCTGCCTTGCCAATGCGTATATTGAGCTCAGTATCAAGGGATAGGTTGTAGGTGACAGTAGAGCCAAGATAGGTAAACTTCTCCACCTCCTGTAGTCTGTGGTCTCCAATATGTATGTTTGGGATGGTCGATGTAGCCTGACCTATGATGTTGGTCTACTTGAGGCTGATAAATAAGCCAAAGTTGTCACATACTTGCTCAAAACAGTTGATGAGCCTTCTTCTGAGTGTGATACCAGAGCGGCATCATCAGCAAATAGCATCTCCTTGATCAGGACGCTTCTGATTTTGGTCTTGGCACGCAGACGCGAGAGATTGAACAGTTTCCCATCACTTCTACTGTGCAGAAACACTCCATCATCTGATGTTACAAATGCATGTGACAGCAGCAGCGAGAAGAAGATGCCAGATAATGTAGGAGCAAGGACGCAACCTTGCTTTACCCCATTTTTTATTTGGAAGGCGGCTGATGTTGAACCATTGTGCTGTATGGTGCCTTGCATATCATCATGGAAAGATGTGATGATCCTCAGCAGCTTTGGTGGACTTCCGATTTTTGGAGCAGGATGAAGAGGCCTTTTCTACTTACCAAGTCAAAGGCCTTTGTCAGATCAATGAAGGCCAATGGTATTTTCTGCTCTCTGGACTTCTCCTGAAGTTGGCGTATGGAGAATATCATGTCAATAGTTTATCTGCTTCTTCTAAAGCCACACTGTGATTCTGGATAAATTCGAGAAGCAAGCAGTTGCAACCTGGACAGGATAATGCGAGCAGAGGCCTTTCCAACAGTGCTTAGAAGAGATATTCCACGGTAATTGTTACAATCACCACGGTCACCTTTGTTTTTGTAAAGCGTAATGATGTTAGCATCCCGCATATCCTGAGGGACTGTACCCTCTTCCCAACACTGACACAGAAGCTCATGAATGTGCCGAAGCAGGATGGTGTTTTTGCCGGTTTTGATGATCTCTAAAGGGATGCCGTCTTTTCCCGGAGCTTTGTTACTTGCTAGGGAGTCAATAGCCTTGGTGAGCTCTGTTATAGATGGCAGACTGTCAAGTTCACACATGACTGGCAAGATCTTGACACCCTCGATTGCAGCCTCAGCTACCGTGGTCTCTCGTGAGTAGAGATCCTGGTAGTACTCCACTCATCTATCCATTTGCTTGCTTTGGTCCTTGATGAGATCCCCAGTAGTTGATTTCAGAGGGGCTGACTTAGTTGCGGATGGACCGAGAGCCTTCTTCAAACCGGCATACATCCCACGGGTGTCGCCACTGTCAGCAGCTGATTGGATATTCTGACAGATTTCCTGCCAATACCTATTTGCACAGCGTCTGGCAGTCAGTTGGGTTTTATTTCTTGCCTTTCTGAGTTCTTCGAGTGACTTTATAGAAGAATCACTCTTGTATTACATCAGAGATGCACGCTTTGCTTCGATGACTGTTTCCAGCTTTGAGAGCCCAGCACTGAACAAAATCTGGGTTTTGCCTTTCTCTCATGCCGAAAGTATCTATTGATGTGGTATACAAAGCTTTCCCGATATAATTCCACCTACTTTCAGCAGAGGTGGTTGGGCAGCTACTGAGGGCAACTTTGATAGAAACAGCAAAACATTGTCGCAGTGTAGGGTCGGAGGTTCTGGCAGTGTTAATGTGTGGTCGGCCCATTTTCTTGGAGTGATGAACTTTTTAGGCAGAATCCTCACCCTGCTTCTTATTAGTGAATGATCTGTGTCACAATCCGCGCTGTGGTAACTACGAGTCAGTTGAAAAGAATTCAGAAAGGGTCTTCGTATAATGATGAGATCCAGCTGACAGTGGTGAGATCTTGGATGTCTCCAAGATGCCTTGTGGGATGTCTTGTTGGCAAATAATGTGTTAGTGATGCACAGGTTATGGTATGTGCAAAATTCAAGTAGTCTCTGGCCATTGTCATTCATATTGCCAATAGCAAAACACATACACTTACATATATACATACATATATTACGATCAATTTGTTTCAGTTCCTGTCTACGAAATCCATATATATATATATATATTATATATATATATATATATATATATATATATATATATATATATAAATAAAGATATATATATATATATATATATATATCTATATATATATATATATATATATATATATATATATATATATATATATATATATATATAATAAGATATATATATATATATATATATATATATATATAAATAAAGATATATATATATATAAATAAAGATATATATATCTAATATATATAATATATATATATATTTATTTAATATATATATATATATATATATATATATATAATATATAATAATTAAATATATATATATATATAATAAATATATAAATATATATATATATATATTATATATAAAAATATATATATGTATATATAAATAAAAAAATATATATATATATATAAATATATAAAAATATATATATATAAATAAAAAAATATATATATATATGTATATAAAAATAAAAAAATAATAATATATATATATATATATAAATATATATAATATAAATATAGATATATATATATTATATATATATATATATATTATATATATAATAATATATATATAATATATATAATATAAATATATATATATAAATAAAAAAATATATATTGATTGATTGATTGATTGATTCTAGTTTCAGCTCACGAGCTGTGGCCATGCTGGGGCACCGCCATTCGGTGTTGCTACATGGTTTTACTTCACGAATGCTTTTTAGCAACTGCCATTTGCTGCATGAGAGAGTTCGATGCAGCTGCAATCGTCTGAAACTTTTCAGCATTGAACTGCATGCTATTCTTTTCAGCCCACTTGTATATTTTGTCCAGCTCACATTGCAGGCGTTTAGTGTCCTCAGGGTTCTGTATTGCCCGTGAAACTTTTGTATCATCTGCATAACTTGTGATCGTGGCTCTCTGCGTGGATGAGGGCATATCTGAGAGGGCCATTATGAACAGTAGTGGTCCCAAAACAGTGCCTTGCGGAACACCGCTCACTATTTGCGTGTTAATGGAAGTGGCCCCATTGGCTACTACCACCTGACTTCTATCTTTCAGAAAGTCATGAAGCCATTCTCCCAGTTTTCCAACTATGCTGAGATCACGCAGTTTGTGACATATCATTCCATGATCGACTTAATCAAAGGCCTTTGCAAAGTCGAGATATATCACTTCCACATTTGAGTGGTTGAGCAGTCGTTTCAGCACCCAGTCATAGTGTTGTAGGAGCTCAGTTAAGCAGCTTCTTCCTGGTCGGAAACCATGTTGGGTGTCAGGCAGCAAGTCATTTTCTTCAAGGAAGGTGATCAGTTTCCTTCTGACTATTCGTTTCATGACCTTGCTGATGTGTGAGGTCAGAGAGATAAGTCTGTAGTTCTTGGCCTCCGCTCTGCTACCTCCTTTATGAATAGGGCATTTTTACCTTCCTTCAGTTTTCTTGAAGTTTGCCAGCTGCAAGGAAGCTCTGAAAGAGGAACTGCAGTGGTCTTGCTAGGACTCTCTTACATACTTTTAGGAGGATTGCCGGGAATCCATCGGGGCCAGTAGCTGAGTCTGTTTCATTTCATCTATAGCCTTTATTACATCGTCTTCCTTTATATCGATGTAATCTATCGTCGCCGCCTCTGATTTTATATCTGCAGTGGTAAAGAAGTCAGTTGGATTGGTGATTTGGAAATGCCCAAGGGGTGGAGTGAAAACACTCTGAATTGCTCATTCAGTATTTCACTTACCCTCATTGGTTTTCCTGTGAGTGTGCATCCTTTTCAAGGAGTGGCCCTATCCTACAGTATATATATATATATATATTATATAATATATATATATATATATATATATATATATATATATATTTATTTATTGATATATATATATATTTTTTATTGATATATATATATATTTATTTATTTATATATATATATATATATTTATTTATATATATATACATATATATATATTTATTTATTTATTTATATATATACATAATATTTATATTTATTTATTTATTTATTTATATATATACATATATATTTATATATATATATATATATATATATAATATATATATATATATATATATATATATATATATAATATATATATATACAGATCTCACATTGGCACGCTTGATGCCATCTTTGAGAATGAACAAAGTAAAGATGGCAAGGATGGAGACATGGGTGCTGATGAAAGAAGTCACCCACACCTAGTAGACACCCGGGAAGAGGTTTCAAGTGAGAAACCTGCCCGGGAAGTAAACCCAAGTGCAAGTGCTCCTACCAGCACCAAAAGCCATGGAGATGAAGAACCCAAAGAAGAAATAAAAGGAGGAAAAACTAAAAGAGAAACTCAAACAAAACCAAAAAATGAAACAGCCAAGAATAGAAGTAAAACTGACTATCCATATACCAAAAAGGATGGAAACAAACAGCGCACACGATTGTAGGTTCTACCTGAGAGGTACCTTTCGTGTACATGTTGCTAAATTGGCAATGAAATGTAGACGACTGGCCGGATGGATTCTCAGAACCTTTAGAACAAGAGAACAAGAAACCATGATGGTCCTCTGGAGGACACTTATCCTAAGCCACTTTGACTATTGCTCTCAGTTATGGTCACCATCCAGTGTCAAGTTGATCACAGAACTTGAGGCGATCCAACGTAGCTACACGAAGAAGATAGCCTCTATGCAGAATATAAGCTACTGGGAAAGACTCAAGAGATTAAAACTATATTCCTTGTAGCGTAGGCGGGAAAGATATGCCATAATATACATCTGGAAGATCCTGGAGGGACTTGTCCCAAACTTTGGCATCGAGAGTTACACAAATGCCAGAACTGGGCGCCACTGCGTGGTGCCTAGGACTCCAAATTTGCGATCAAGATGTAGGACAAGATACTGTGATAGCCTGGGCTTCCGAGGCCCACAGCTCTTCAATATCCTCCCGAAGAACTTAAGAGACCTGCATGGGGTGGATGCAGATGTCTTTAAAATGAAACTGGATCTCTTCCTGTCAGGTATCCCAGATGAACCAACTTCACGGCAGGAGGTGCAGATGAGGGCAGCTGCATCGAACTCTCTCATGCACCAAATGGCAGTTGCTAAAAGCTTCGTGAAGTAAAACCATGTAGCAACACCAAATGGCGGCCCCAACATGGCCACAGCTCATGAGCTGAAACTAGAATCAATCAATCATCAACATATATGTATATATATATATAATAAATATATTATAAATATATATATATATAATAGAAATATTAAAATTACTAAGTCTCTCTAAAAGAGACAACGGCAGCGTTCCCGGAAAAATAGTTATCGCCATACTAATATGGCATTCTTATAAAAATAAGAATAAAGCTGTCCGCTTATAGCTCCATGAGGCCATCGCCTTAAGTTAGCTATTTGATACACAAACTGTATCCATATAATCTTTGAACAAGGGAGGTCAGTCGCTCCACACTACTTGGCCGGCAGCTACAGACGCGTTTCGGGGTATTGCCCCTTTTCAATGCAGCGTAGCCAGACCAGTAGGTGTCGCTTCTGACGATCTCTGTTCAAAGGTTTTATTACCTAGCGTCGGTGGAATACATCCACTTGTTTTCAATAATAGAAATATTAAAATTACTAAGTCTCTTAAAGAGAACACGGCAGCGTTCCCGGAAAATATAGTTATCGCCATACTAATATGGCATTCTTATAAAAATAAGAATAAAGCTGTCCGCTATTAGCTCCATGAGGCCATCGCCTTAAGTTAGCTATTTGATACACAAACTGTATCCATATAACCTTGAAAAGGGAGGTCAGTCGCTCCACACTACTTGGCCGGCAGCTACAGACGCGTTTCGGGGTATTGCCCCTTTTCAATGCAGCGTAGCCAGACCAGTAGGTGTCGCTTCTAAAATAATTATGATTATAAAAATTTACAGAAATAGTACATTACAATACAAAACATAATTACAAAAAGTTTACGTTGTTCGTTTGATATTTACATGTTGATTATTGATTATGATACTAGACTTTACTTTCTCCTTTTTTTTTAAAAAATTAAAAATGATTTTGGCCAGCTAGGTATATCACAGTCAGGATTCTTACCCGACAGCCTAAGAGCCCAGAGACTATTTTCTCCCTTCATGATGACCAAGCAGGGTTACTCACACCCACCTTTTTTATCACATCCTTCCATCGATTCACATACTTTTTCTGTGTCAGGTCCTCTACTCTAAATCCATCTTGCTCTTTAGATGGTATCTGAAGTATTTTAACATACCATATCCAGAGACAAAGGTTCCTGACACCAAACCTTCCAATCTAGTTCTCCACACACACTCTTTCAGTACTGCCACCGTACAGTGAAAACAAGCCTCACCTTCCTTTGAGAGTCCAGCTGGCGGTATCATCTTTATTATAGAACCAGCCGATAGCTGTACTCGTCCCAGATGCGACAACACGTGTTCTACGTAACTTATTAAGCCTGACAGCTCCTGACAATGTACAAAAGCGTGCTGGACGGTTTCATCGTCCAACCCACATCTTGGACATGTCGGTGGCACTGACATTCCATGCCTATATAACTTATCGCGAACAGGTAGAGCATTCCTATAGCACTGCCAAGTCAGGGATTTTTGGTAATTGTCCAAATACCCCGCTTGAAAGTCTTCTTAAACAGGTCGGATAGTTGATCCTCATCGAACCCCAGAGCCCCTTAGGACGTCGTCATTTTTTGCCTCTACCATCCTTCTATAAAATGTCGAGGTGGTATTCCCGCAACCGGCTTTGCCTATCTTGTGGATCAGCCAGAGTGCCTGTCGGCACTCTTTCTGCCATAAAGTCAGGTTCCGTCTTTTAATGAAACCGGGTTTAAATCTCTCCATAGAGTCCGGTTGCGGGAAGAAATTATCTGCCAGCGGACTCCACACCTTATCACCTTCCAGGTGAAACCAGAGATGTCTCAGTCTCAGCGCATGCCTGCGCATCATTAACCAAGGCATCCCCAGCCCACCCTTTAGTGGTTCCTGGCAACACACGGAGCGCCTTACAAGTGGCTTTCCTCCCTTCCACAAAAAGCGGAAAAGGAGTCGATCCAACTTGCTTAGCCACAAATCGGGGCAAGGCACGACAGTCAGGCGATAGGTGATTACAGATGCTATAAACACCTGTACCACCTCCGCCCTCCCTTTCAAGGAAAGATGCCTTCCGGACCACTCCCGAGCTATGGCTTCTACCTTGGTCACTACCTCGCTCCAATTTTTCTCCGTCTGGGAGTCTGAACCAAACCAAACTCCAAGCAATTTAACAGGACCATCTGTCCAGTGTCCAACAACACTGGACGATATCGGCTTGTTCCTCCAGGTGCCGAGGCGCAAACCAGTGGACTTGTCCT
>NC_042999.1:77023741-77073741 GCF_006345805.1 Octopus sinensis | reverse complement strand
TGGTGTAATGTTAAAGAGAGCGGGGCCAATTGAGGTGAAATAATTGTGTCGTATTGTTGTTATGAGATGAGAGTGCGATTTTTGTTTTGGGCGGATGGCACGGGGCCCAAGCCTTGGATGTACCTTAAAGGTGATGCCAACATCATTTGGGCAATGCTGATGGAATATTTTCCACATCATGCAGATGATGCAGCGCTCACGGCGACGTTGGAGAGAATAAAGTTTTAGCTTTTCTAGTCGACCCCAATAGTCGAGGCCTGTCATGCCATCTATCTTTTTTGTGATTGCCCTTTGAGGTGCTTCAACTTTTATGATACTTTGTTTTGTGTGGGGAGACCACAGTGGACAACAGTATTCAAGGTGGTGTCGGGCAAAAGTGGAGAAGAGAAAGATAATGGTGTGGATATCTCTCGACTGGAAAGTTCTGAGAATCCAGGAACACATTCTGCGGGCCATGTCAACTTTGGTTTTTATATGAGTGGCCCAGCTTATGTTGTCCACAATTACTCCCAAGTCTCTGATGTTGTTGGATGCCACGAGAGTTTCACCTGAAGGAAGGGAGTATGGGAGTTTCAGGGCATCCTCTTTTCCAAAGTGGATTAACTCAAATTTATCCTCGTTCAGCAGCATATTGTTTTTTTCTGCCCATTGGATAACAGCCAGTAGATCTGACTGAAGGCATGTCCGGTCACTCGCCTCATTTATGACCTTCTGGAGCTTGGAATCATCTGCAAAGATTTTTATGTTGCTGTGCTTGATGATGTCATTAATGTCATTAATGTAGATGATGAAAAGAAGTGGGCCCAGCACAGTGCCTTGCGGAACGCCACTACTGACTTTGGCTGGGCTTGATTTTATCCCTTCAACTACAACATGTTGAGATCTGTCTGTCAGGAAACACTTGATCCATTTCAGTAACTTTCCAGAGACACCAATGTTGGATAGTGGCTGGCTGATTCAGAGCGGATCTCAGAATTAAACAGCCGAAATCTGCGATGAGGGATCAGTTTCTGACTGAAGAATGAAGGCTTTGAATAACCCGTTTGTCTTTTTGTTCGTCCCTTCGTGTATATCACGTTATTTATTTACGTAAAGGTTTATTATATATTTCGCAGCGTACGTGCATAATATATATATATGTTAATAGTTATCGCTAAGCTAACATGGCAGTTCAGAAAAATAAACGAATGCTGCCGTTGATTAGCTCGAAGAGGCCATCGCCTCTAGTTTGTCGGTCTGCAGCGACGCCTGTTGGGTTCGGCTACTCCACATTGATAAGAGGCAACCACCTCGAAACTAGTCTGTGGTTGCCAGACCAGCAAGGGGAACCTGCTAACCTCCCCTGCTATAAGGTTATAATGGACTCAGTTTGTGTGTCACACAGCTAGCTAGAGGTGATGGCCTCTTGGAGCTAATCAACCTCATCATTCGTCCTGTTTTTCTGGACTACCACTTAGCGGTAACTATTAATATTCAGTACCGCTGCCGTAGTCTCCTTTAGAGAGAATTAGAAATTTAGAAATAATGATATTTCTATGTATATGTATGTATATATATATATCACTGTGATCACCGTGATCGATCAGGCTATCAGATGTTGCTACACATCGCTGGTCACAATGCGCTTCAAATGATGCTACCCCGCTGGCTAAGCGAGCAGGCCAATATATATATATATATATATATATACAAATATGTGTGTGTATGTGTGTGTGTTTGCGTCTGTGCTTATCCTCCACTGCCGCTTGATAACTGGTGTTGGTGTGTCCCCATATCTAGCGGTTCGGAATAAGTGCCAGGCTTACGGAAAAAATACTAGGCTCAATTCATTCGCCTAAATGACTGAAACAAGTAAAAGAAAACAGATAAAAGGTGAACGCTACACCCCGGGTAATTTGATAGCACCCTAAAGGATAAAGCATTTTATGAATGAACAGACAATATCTTCTACTAGACAACTGACCCGTGGATCCCATTGAGTTCTTCGATTAATTTCTATAGGTTTCACTCGGTCTATACTGACCTGGGGTTACAAAACAACAACAATGCATACACTAATTTTCGTCTGGTTTATTACTTATGGTGCACAAAATATATCGTTTGAAGAGGGTAATAACTTCTCTCCTGAAAGGTGGGTTGAAGATTACGTAAATTATTGGAATGATGACAGCGTTTATATAGTAAGAATGATCAGCTATTTCATAAAATATGTCCTCAGTAGGTTTCCAACCGACTCTTCTGACATTTATTTTTGTAGTTAAGAAAGTTACTGTGAAATAAGGAATGTAGGTAAGACACCATGAAAGAGTTATACAAAACATATTGAATGTGATTCGGGTTGTGGCAATATAATATCTTCTGCGTTGCATGGGTTGGAATAATGAATCTTTACTTATCGTTGGTTCTAAATGTTCCTCTCTCGACGAGGTTATTTCACTAACTTTTGAAATTGACGGTTGAAGGGAGGCCAACAATCTCTTACGTTTACTGTATTCCCTCAGCTTCATAAATATTGTAGAATAAATTATGATGAACGTCAGCACTAACACCACGCATAGTACTAGCATAAAAATGAAGAAACTGTATACCACACGTGGATTTGCTTTATCTGACATTGAGCACATGTGACCGATTAAGTTATTATACAAGGGAATTTTTTTAATTCCACAAACATAAAAGTTGACAGTCATCGGTATAGTCGTTATTACAATGTTTAACCAGATGAGCTTCTTGACATCCTTACGATTAAATTGTGTTGCAAACGGCCGGCATACTCTTTTAAACCGATCTATAGCAATTGTGAATATTATCAATCCTGATACAAAAGCTGACATAAAAATGGTAGACTGCATAATACGACAAAGAAAGCTATTTGTGAAAATATATGAATAAAGAAGGAAAACAATATCCATTGGTATACATATCGCGCTGGTAAAAATTTGACTCCAGCCAAAGAAAATAATAAGCAAAGTGGATGCTGTTCGATTTAATTTGCAAATATGAATGTAGACTATTAAACTATTACCAATAATACCCATTATCATAAAAATGGATAAAAGAGTAATAATAGCTAGGTGCTTTTCGACTTCCTGTTGGTTAAAAGCAGTCAAACGTTCAGAATCTGATTTATTCATCGTCGATCTGTTTTGGTGCAAAGGATATCTGTAAGAGGTAAAATACAGTATGACAATGATTCTCATGGAATTAAAAACGTATTTTAAAACAAGGTTTACGAAACAAAATTTCTGAACATTTAGTGATGTGAAAACATGCCAGTAGAATTCTCAGGATTACATACTCCTGTTGAGATATAGGGACCATCTTTTTTGTGATATATATAGTGTTTATGCGAATAATTCAGTGCAGATTAATTTATTGAATGCAAAAATCTAAAATAGAATTTTAAAAAATGTACCGTATTTCCCGGTGTACAAATTGAATCTTTCAAACTAAAATTTACAACCACAGAAGGGAGGGAAGACTAAAAATTCCATGTTAAATGCAGCAAGAATTGGATAGATGGTAACGATGTTGAACGTTTACACAACATGTTTACGCTATATGCTACGTCGACTTATATGCCTGAAAATATAATAGTTTAATCAATGTTGTGTGGTCACTAATTTAGCGTGAGTGTTCTGTGATTTAATGTATGAAAAGCAGTCACGAGAGAGTTCATTTCAGTGTGCTTTTGATAAGCGTGTATAAAGAATATCAGAAGGCAGTTCATTTACAACGAAACATTGTAGACTTTATTTAAATAAAGCGAGTGCTGGCAAGTAGTAACAACGACTAATCTGCATGTGTATGCGAGACGGAAAATCTCATAACTTACTTTTTACACAAATGGATTATGTGGAAGCCGTTGTAAGCTAATAAAAACAAGAAGTACCACTCATTTTGAGGCAAAGTTGTAGCTGTTATCATTCAAATGAGTTGGCATGTCAAAGAAAGAGATGTTACTTGAAGGCTGTCTATTCATCTTGAATTGACTTGAACTGCAGCTTCACTGCTAATGCAGATCACTGCCGTTTGAATTCATACGCCTCCAACCCTGATTGGCCGGAGTCTGCCACCGCACAACTGAACTATGCCACGACGACAAAATAGATCTTTCCTGACTCGCTTCAGTACCAAGGAAAATGTTTGTAAAAATATATGCAAAATAGAAGTGAGCTTTAGTTATCGAAGATGCTCAGCTGGCAGCGGAAGGAGCGATGGACGTATCATAAGATTTGGTGTCTTGTGTTCATAATCAAAATATTTAACTCTCAATTGGCTGGCTAATAAATAAATGATTGCTATAAGTCGAAATGGATTACTTTGTATCAGAGTAGTTCGTTAGCTCTCTCCCTTCATCTCTCTCTCTCTCTCTCTCTCTCTCTCTCTCTATATATATATATATATATATATAATATATATATATATATTATATATATATATATAATATATATATATATATATATACATATACACACACACATATATATATATATGTATATATATGCACACACACATACATACATATACATACATACATATGTTATTGATGTTAAAATTCTAGTGAAGGAGCCTTGGATCTAGGTTAGAAACTGGCTCTTTCTCTATTGCCAAGCAATCTTGAAATAAAACTGAATAATGACATACATACATACATACATACATACATACATGGTGGCTGCTCCCTCGTTATCGAGTATGGCCATTGCGCAAAGCTTAATCAATGTTGTTATCGTGCAATGCCTGTGCAAGATTTTTTTAAAGTGGGGAAAGGCTGTGCACTGAGTCAATCCCACTCACTAAGCAACAGCAGCCATAATCCGAAAAGAACAAGTTAACATCATCGGTAACCACTGAGCCGCAGGTTTTATGTCGGAGTTATCCCAGTTACCTGAGTTACCTTCTCCTAAAAGGATGCCCTAACAAAGGCTAGGAGTCCTTCACTCCCAATGGTTTAACCGCGCGATCGAATATTCAGTCCGATTATTTCTATGTCCCCGCGCATGATACAGCCTTAAGACATTTATTGGATGGCCGTTGACTCTCAAGAGTTCCTCCGCCCTTTGACGGGTTTTGTTTTTCATCCCGCAGGGTGTCCAATAAAAACCCTCCTCACCAAGCAAGCTTGGTGGGGTTGCCGGTTTAGTCGCCAACGACCCGACCATGTAACAGGTTGTACTAGGTTACATGCTACCAGTAGCACTCGAAAGTGACCTGACATAACATACTTACATACATACAAAAATAGCCTGTTGTTGATGTTGAAATTCCAATGAAGGAGCCTTGGATCTAGGTTAGAAACAGGTCTTTTTCTCTATTAGCAAGAAATCTTGAAATAAAACTGAATAATGACATACACATATATATAGGTATATAAATGTCTAAATAGCGAACCCTAGAACATCGACACAATTTCCCGCAACTAATCCTCTACAGATTATGAAAGCGGAATGTTCACCGATCCCATTGCCTGACAGGAAGAGGGCTGTGAACACCTGACGACATTCTAGGTACCAGGCACCCAGTACCGGTCTTTTCTTCTCCTAGGACTGCAGCTCCATCAAGGAGACGAGCTGCAGAAAGACGTTCTCTCAAACATAGCCCAAACATACTCACCGTCCAGAAATTATTGCAGGTAGCACAACCTGAGCGCGTGTCTGCGCATCAGAAGTCACGGCATGCTTAAGCCGCTACTCAGAGGGTGCTGGCAGCAGACTGACCGTCTGACCATTGTAGTAGATCCTTCCACAAGAAATTAAATAAGAGATGCTCCAACCTGATGAAAGAGTAACCAAGGCAGAGCACGACGGTCAGGCGATAGTTGATGACGGATGCAATATAGGTATTTGCTACCTATGTCCCACCTTTCAGGAATAGCTTCCTTTTATCCTATTTCTGGGTAAGAGTGGTTAGTCTGTTCGTCACCTCGTCCCAGTTCTTATCTACCTGGAAGTCGGAACGAAACCAAACCCCGAGCAGTTTCACTGGGCCGTCAGTCCAGTGTCCGACGACGCCGTCTGATGGCATCAACCTGCCCCTCCAAGTGCCCAGCCGCAAGCCCACCGACTTGTCAGTGTTGGCATTAGCTCTTGCAACCGACTCATATTCCTTTAGAGGCGTCCGATGCCATGCCGGTGGCATTGTCTGACACTGCCCCCTCGTGTCCCAGTTCGAAAGGGATACCCTTCAACTGTTCTAATTTCCGCAGCAGTGGTTTGAGAACCACTACGTATAGAAGAGGCGACAGTAGGCTGCACTGAAGGACCGAGCATGCGATACGAAACGATTCTGACAGATGGCTGTTTACTCTGACCACCGAGTAGGTGCCACTGTGCATTGCAGCGGTCCAACCGCGGAAAACGGAGCCGAAACCAACCACTTTCGGGACGGTTTCCAAGTAGCGATGGTTGAACCTAAAGATTGCTTTGGTTTGATCCAAATTGATCAGAGCCCTATCGAAACCGTTTCTCTCTATGATGTATCGCATAAGGTGGGTGTTGTTGCGAATAGACCTGTTCGGGACTGCACATGTTTGCGCATGTTGTTGTTGTTGTTGTTGTTGTTGTTGTTGTTGTTGTTGCTGCTACTGCCGCTGCTGCTGTTTCTGTCGTTGTTCGTATTTGTCGAAGCCAAAGGTGAAGCCATTACTTTTGGCGATGTTCATGGCGGTGACAGAAGTAGCCAAGCTACTTGATAAACAAGGGGGGAAATCAACCAAATTGCAGCTATACTGCTCATTTTCCCTTCATCGAAGCCTTGTTGTTGTTCTTGTTATTCGTATGGGGTCATGACTGCGGCGGCGGCGGCGGTAGTGGTGGTGGTGGTGATGTTACTCATGAACACAACTCACAGCTGGTTTGGTAATTGAAACCACGATCTTGCGTGCAACGCCCTAGCCATTAGGCCATGCGCTTTCATATATCTGCGTGTGTGTATGTGTGTGTGTGTGTGTGTGTGCGCGCGTTATGTGTGTGTGTATGTGCGTGTGAGTGTGTGCGTCTGTGTGTGTGTGCGTGTGTGATATATATGTGTGTGTGTATGTGTGTGCGTATGTGATATATGCGTGTGTGTGTGCGTGTGTGCGTGTGTGTATGTGCGCGTGTGTGCGTGTGTGTGTGCGTGTGAGTGTGTGCGTCTCTGTGTATATGCGTATGTGTATGTGCGTGTGTGATATATATGTGTGATTTTTTAATTTCCCACAAGGGGACAACATAATTAAGGGACAATACAATCTGGTTGGGGTCAGATGGACGGATAGATATAACGTGTGTGTGTATGTGTGTATGTGTGAAGAGATATTCACAAAATAGTGAAGATAACATTAAAATTATACAAAAAAAAACAATATAAGAAAACAAAAAACTATATATTTGTAGAAAGCTTTACATGTTTCAGTCATTAGACTACGGCCATGCTGGAACATGCCTCAATGAACTTTTAGTCGAACGAATCAATCCACGTACTGGTTGTTTTTAAAGCCTGGTACATTTTATCGGTCTATTTTGTCGAACCGCTGGTTTGCAGGAATGTAAACAAACCATCATGGTTGTCAAGCGGTGGTGGGGAACTAACACACACACACACACACACACACACACACACACACACACACACACACACACACACACACACACACACACACACATACACACACACACACACACACACACACACACACACATACACACAAGGTGCCATGCAATGGGACTGAACCTGGAACCATGTGATTGTGAAGTAAATTTCTTACCACCGAGCCACGTCTGCACCTGTGTCATGTGTGTGTGTGTGTATGTCTGTCTATCTGTCTGTCTGTTTGTCTTCTGTGTGTCTGTTTGTGTTGTGTGTGTGTGTGTGTGTGTGTGTGTGTGTGTGTGTGTGTGCCTTTGAGTCGCTAACATTTTCAAGCCATCACTTTATTCTTTACGTTAAAGAGGGATTTTTCAAAGAAATTCCCATAAAAATACTATAAGTAATTTACTCTTCTTACAAGTATTATAGATTTTGTTCGCTTAGTAACTGTGTGGTAAGTAGCTTGCTTACGAACCACATGGTTCCGGGTTCAGTCCCACTGCGTGGCACCTTGGGCAAGTGTCTTCTACTATAGCCTCGGGCCGACCAAAGCCTTGTGAGTGGATTTGGTAGACGGAAACTGAAAGAAGCCCGTCCTATATATGTATATATTTGTATGTGTGTGTATATGTTTGTGCGTCTGTGTTTGTCCCCCCCCCAACATCGCTTGACAACCTATGCTGGTGTGTTTACGTCCCCGTAACTTAGCGGTTCGGCAAAAGAGACCGATAGAATAAGTACTAGGCTTACAAAGAGTAAGTCCTGAGGTCGATTTGCTCGACTAAAGGCGGTGCTCCAGCATGGCCACAGCCAAATGACTGAAACAAATAAAAGAGTAAAAGAGTTACTAAGTTTGAGTATAAGTGGATGCATATGCGTATGTATGTTTAATGTTCTCGTCCCTTTTTTTTACATTTTTTCTTTGCATACAACTCACAAAATGACAGAGAGAGAAACCACTAAAGATTCTAACTTCCTGCAATTGTACACAGAGCAAGTTAGTCTAACTGTGCCTATCTATCGATAAGCTTTGGGAGAGTTGATAACAGTCCTGTATCGTTGATAACAGTCCTGAGTCTCTGAGCGTCGGCGAAAACAAACTTGCTAGTCTGTTCCGGAGGACTTTCCGGTTTGGGACTACTATGGATAATTTCTAGGTGTCTTTGGTGTAACAGAACTACCGACGGGCGCTACCAGTTCAAGATAAACAGTACAGACACGGATGTGCTGTCAGACGGGTTCGTGAAAGGTACGCAACAGAGCGACGAAACACGCACTCGTTCAGTGTCCGGGAATTACTGACTTGTGGTGTTATGTTGAAAAGCTACTGTCGCATGTGGGACGGATTCGTCTGTCCGCTGAGTCCATGGTGATGATTGTCCCGCCGCCCTCCTGTAATCAGGCGGGCAAAGCAGTTTTCCTTTGCCTGGTGGCTGTGGCGAAAGAGGTTGTCTGGTGGATGAGATTGAAAGGCAGGAAGACAGAGACATTCCCCTTTGGTAGGGCTCTTATAAACGTTTTCAAGTTTCACTTGAAACCGAAAGTGAGGTATAGAGGGAGGTGCTGTCCTCGATGAATTTATTGAAATGTGCATGAAAGTTGCGAAAATAGCATGAGTGGATGGCACCGCTCAAAGTATTGACCTGTGAGTCTGAAAAGTGGAATTGGAGAGGGCACTTGCCCTTGGTGTTCAGGGAGATCTTGGTGTGATTCTTCGATTATCCCTTGAGGTTCTCCTGTAACTGGAGGACAACATCACTATCATCCCTACTTTTTTCTGTCATTTTTTCTTTTATTGTGTTATACTATGTTTGTTTCCCTTTGTTTTATTGTATACTGTCAACACTTACTATATAAACATGCTTTTTTTTGTTATTTCATTACATGTAAACTCCTACACTTTATGTCTGTCTTTGCATTGTTCCCTCATCCTCACTCCAGTGACAAATAAAAGAAATCATTATTATTATTATTAGTTCAAAACACCTTGACACCACTTATATGTTCAAGGCCATATATTACTAATTGATTAGTGTACGATTTGTGACTAAAATCATACAGATGTCTGATGCCTGAGACGTCACGTTGTAATGTAAAACACATTGAAAGGTAGTACCACAGAAATGTAAAAGTTTATTACAGGTGTTCAACAAAGAATTACAACATTGTATTTCGAAAGTCTTTTTCTTTTGCTAGAAATTAAATTGTGGAAACAAAAACGAAAAATCAGACTTGATCCTCATCTTTTATTGAAGGAGATTTGGCGGTAAATTCTTACCATTAGACCCGCTTCATTTTGGAGGTATGATTTACCTAAGGAACCATGAATCCCGACGGTTTTCGTGGTCAGATTGGTTCAAAACACATTTAAAACCACAGGGAAATCTTGAATTTAACTTTCATAGTAAGACGGGTATAAATAAATTTCAGCTTCAAAGTGAGATGGGTATAAATTTCCCCCCCAAAGTGAGACTAATATAAATTTTACCTTTAAAGTGAGATAGGTATAAATTACACCTTCAAGCGAGATGTGTATAAATTTCATCTTTAAAGTGAGACGAGTATAAATTTCACCTTCAAAATCAGACGGGTATAAACTTCACCTTCAAAGTTAGACGGGTATAAACTTCACCTTCAAAGTTATACGGGTATAAATTTCACCTTCAAAGTCAGACGGGTATAAACTTCACCTTCAAAGTCAGACGGGTATAAACTTCACCTTCAAAGTCAGACGGGTATAAACTTCACCTTCAAAGTTAGACGGGTATAAACTTCACCTTCAAAGTTAGACGGGTATAAATTTTCTCTTCTAAGTAAGACAGGTATAAATTTTCCCTTCAAAATGAGACATAAATTTTCCCTTCTTAGAGAGACAGGTATAAATTTCACCTTCTAAGTGAGACAGATGCTGTCTAATTCTGTTTTCTTTAGCGTTTATATCGATGTATAATACAGATTCTGACGCTAGTCTGATATGGGTAACTTTCCAGCATATTTTTACTATTGTACCGTCTGATAATTACCTAAAGAACGAGCGATGACCAACTGATCAGATTTGTCCAAAATACATTAAAAACCACAGGGGAAACAAAGTTCACCTTCAAAGTTAGCCGCGTTAGACAGTAAAAGTTAATTGATTTCGATGCTATATCTAATAGGTCGAGAGGGTAATGAGGCTATGTACAGAATAGAATATGTTAGTGTAAAAAAACGAAATTGTTCGGTCTCAAACGAATATGTCAAATGTGAGGTTAAACTGTAATAATACTTATATGTATGTATGTAATATATATATATATACGATAAGTTATTTTCGAAAGCAGAGATGCTGTTAGAGCAGCAGAAACATTGAGTAAATTACACTTACAAAGCGGAAAAATTTGTCAACAAACAGCCATGGGATTGGAACCCACGTCTCTTGAAAACACTGGCCAAGTGCTTTACCATTAAGCTAAACAGCCCGCCAGCAATACACATTTCGGCGCTTGTAAAAAAACAAATGTTTGTTTATATTTATATACACGTGGGGGTATATATATATATATATATATATATATATATGCACACACACACACACACATATATATAAACTAACCATATATTGCAGAAATATATATATATATATGCTGGTGTGTTTACGTCCCCGTCACTTAGCGGTTCGGCAAAAGAGACCGATAGAATAAGTACTGGGCTTACAAAGAATAAGTCCCGGGGTCGATTTGCCCAACTAAAGGCGGTGCTCCAGCATGGCCGCAGTCAAATGACTGAAACAAGTAAGAGTAAGAGTAAAGAGTATATGTATATACATACATACATACATACATACATACACACACACTTACACACACACACACACACACACACACATATATATATATATATATATATATATATATATATATATATATATATATATATCTTTTACTTGTTTCTGTCATTTGACTGCGGCGATGCTGGAGCACCGCCTTTAGTCGAACAAATCGACCCCAGAACTTATTCTTTGTAAGCCTAGTACTTATTTTATCGTTTTTTTGCCGAACTACTAAGTTATAACGACGTAAACACACCGACATCGGTTGTCCAGCGATGGTGGGGGTACAAAGGCAGATGCACAAAAACACATGCACATGCACACACACACATACATATATATAAGGTGGTCTTCTTTCATTTTCCGTCTTTGGTTGGCCCAAGGCTATAGTAGAAGACACTTGCCCAAGTTGCCACGCAGTGGGACTGAACCCGGAACCATGTGGTTGAGAAGGAAGTTTATATATATATATATATATATATATATATGTATGTATGTATGTATGTATGTATGTATGTATGTATGTATGCATCTATATAAGAATAACAAAAACGTACCAAGTAAATTTCTTTATGTCCTTGGAGTTGCTTTCATTGTCTGATATCCTTACACTTCTGTTTATCTGAAAGTTTTGCACCTCGATTTACTTGATAGTATATGTTAGGTAACTGACGAGTCGTTTAATCCGTGCGTGATATTTTACTGAAATTTTGGGCCTCATAAAATGTTTGATTCTTTCGGTCAGAAAACAATTTTCCTGCAAAGAAAAATTTTCGTTTCTAAATTCAGTCTGGAATATCAACACAATTTTACCTAGTGCTTCATCGTTTGTGTTAATAAATACGAAAATATATTTTAATTTGTTCGCAAAGAATTTCCTCTTTTCCTTTTTAATTATGTATGAACCTGAGTAAACAATAAAGACTTAGAATTAGATAGAGTTTAAAATTTAGACGAAGGGACGCCAAAACAACGTCAAAGTCAGCAATCGTTGGCAAAATATTCGAGGCATGCGAGCGAGCGTTTGGTGACATCAATAGGTTGTTAACTAGCACAAAAAAGATTCTTTTTATAATTGATGTCTCTATAGCGGTGACTTGGTAGAATCGCTGGACAAGATGTGTAGCGGCATTTCGTCCATTTTTACGTTCTGAGTTAAAATTTCATTTAGATCAACTTTGCCTTTCCTCATTTCAGGGTCAAAATAAGTGTCAGTTGAGCACTGGGGTCGATGTTATCGACTTATACCTTCCCGCAAAATTGCTGGCATTGTGCTTATAGTAGAAAGGATTATTGGTACCTTTGAGTAAAAAATAAAGATTTACTTTTTAGGTGAGAATGCCGAGCTGTGGAATCTTGAAAGTCATTTAGTTCGGTGCTTAGCATATTGACTACTCTACATACAATTATTGAAACCAAGAATGGAGCACATCATAATAAAAAGGGAATTGTTTCAGTTACATTTTCTATGTATACTCATAACAGTAGGTATTTATCAGGAATAAAATAAAATAAATCAGAGGAATGGGGGAAAATCTTGTGTAGCATCTCCCAACTGTTTTATTCTTGGGAAACCCTTTAAACCAGTGGTTCTCAACCTGTGGTACGCGAGGGCTTTCCAGGTGGTACACGAGCACTTTCAGGGTAATATGCGATTTTTAGTTTGTGCTTTTTCCAATATTCGGCCAGCATGTGATTAATGCTTTCCAAATCAATCAACCAGTAAGCAGTACTTTTCGATTACTGGCATACTATTGGTTACTTTTTATTCGCTCTCTGTACAGCGATCAGCACCGTCCAGCCAATGCGCATGATCTTGAGTATGGCGTGACGCTATGTGTGACCTTGAGGGGAACGCGCGTATAAAATACGCTTTGAGCTCATTAATAAATGACAGTTGCAAGTTAATATTTTCTTCACAAAAGGCGGCGAGCAGGCAGAAACTTTAGAACACTGGGCGAAATGCTTAGCGGCATTTCGTTTGTCTTTACGTTCTGAGTTCAAATTCCACCGAGGTCGACTTTGCCTTCAGTTGCGTCCCGGGGTCGATCTAATCGACTGGCCCCGTCCCCCAAAATTTCGGGCTTTGTGCCTATAGTAGAAAAATAATTAATATTATTTTGTATATTTTTTTATTTCTATATTTCTTGAGTGATTAACTTTTTTTTTTTTACTTTTCCACAGGATTTGATAACATGCCGAAGCGAAACTATAACCTTGCGTACATAAATATTGCTTCATTGCAATCGAACGTGGAGGAGAAGCTCCCCCGCAATGTTTAGTCCGTATGAAGTCCCTTTCCGACGCGGCCATGAAACCCAGCCTGCTCAAACGTCATCTTGAGACGAAACACGTGGACAAGAAGGACCGAGATAAGAATTACTTCCAGCAACTTAGCGAGAACGTAAAGTGGCAGCGCATAGACAAGAGTAGCCAGATCTACCAGAAGAAGGTAGGAATTGTGAAAGCATCCTACGAAGTTGCTCTCCTGGTGGCCAAAAATAATGAAGGCGCATACCATTGCAAAGTTTCTCATTATACAAGCGGCAAGGATCTTGGTCAGGCACGTGATTGGAGAGAAGGCGACGGCGAAGTTGGAGAGTATTTCTGTTTCTAACAACACTGTACAGCGCCGTATTGAGGAGATGTCGGTCGACATTACCGACCAAGTGATTGAGGGAGTGAGAGCCTCAAAGTATTGGGTTTGCTATTCAATTCGACGGATCGACAGACGTCACCAACTACTGTCAACTACTTGCCTACATCCGCTTCACGCAGAATAATGCTGTGAAGTCTGAGCTACTGTTGAGCCAGGAGCTGTCCAGTACAACGAAAGGAAAATATATTTTTGACATTTTGGACAATTTCTTCAAGCAGAATGAACTGGAATTGGGGAAAGTTGGTCGGATGCAGGATAGACGGGGCTCCATCTATGGTCGGTCGAAAGTCAGGTTTTCAAGGCCATGTGAAAGCTGTATTACCAAACGCCACCTCTGTCCATTGTTTCATACACAGATTCGACTTTTGTCCTCGGTGCTCCCTCCGAAGTCTTTATCATGCTTGGACCGAGTTATCAGAATCGTGAATTTCGTCAAAACGTCGGATCTGTATACTCGGCAGTTCAAGCTGCTCTGCGAAGATTTCAGCTCCGACCACATCTGTCTCTTCTACCACACAACTGTAGGTGCTAGTACCCTCAGTAATGTGTCAGTTCCTACATTCGATCCTCAGAAAAGCAAAGGTTGGAAAAAAAAAAACAAAAACACACTCGCATTCTAAACCGGATCCTAAACTATATTAACAAAATTGTCTGCCCATCGTCGCACGACGCCAGCCGACATCTGCATACCCCTGAAATTATAGATTTATAACCCATCTGACATGTCCTGATTAATATATGTTCTTGTTACTGTCTTGTATACTCTCACTTTTGTGCGGCCCATTTTAATTTCAGATATGTCTAATAGTTATGGTTGTCGACTTATCGAAAGGTTTGAATTGAAACAAATTGATTTTACAGAAGATCAAGATACTTTAGCGAGTTGGAACTACTTGAGCATGTTTGCAAGGAAGTCCCTTTCTTATTAGCTATTCTTATAAAATCCCGCCGTGCATTTAAGATACCTCTCTGGTCGCCTATTAGCATTAACAAGTGGGGGAACAAAGAATGCTTCTCGATGCTTGAAAATGCCTGGCCTCAAGAATTCCAATCAGGATGTAAAGGTCCACTAGATAACAGGCCCACCTCTACTGCTATTAACGAAATACTATCCAGATCCATGAAAATTGTCCCTTCCCACCAAATCTAACCATTTCACAAACCACACCATACCGTCTTATAAAAGGAAGGACTCCTTAGATAATGTGTTCCTAAGTACGTTGTCTCTAAAAATTAAAAGACTGGAAGGCCACGACTGAACTTCGGCTAAACTACGAAATAGAAATAAAACTTACGATTGGTATGAACTCATGACTATTGTAATATATAGTTATTTTGCTCAATGTTAAGTTGCATAGATCTTTTACGCATTATGCATTACTGATATACACTTTATTGATCTCTATATTATAATTCTGAAATGCGAAAAGTTTGTTTGTTTGTTTGTCTGGTTTTGGCATTGAGAACAGGTTAAAGGCCACTAGATCCCGTCGGATTGACTCCAAAAACGTACTTTGACAAGTCTACTCTCATTCTTTTATGTATCTGTCTTCCTCCATCACTCACTCTCTTTCCTCCCTTCCCATCACTTTCCATCTATAACGTCGTTTCACAGTCTACTTCCCCTTCACTTTCTCTTTATAACGTCGTTTCACAGCGTTCTATATCTCCCCCCTCCCCGCCTTCGACAGCGCTTTCACACTCTCTCTCTCTCTACGTCTGTCTGCATTCAAAGAGAGAATTATCATCGCCACAACCAACACACAATCATGAGAACAAATATTATGAATCAGATATTTATTGCGTTAATTTATATGTGTGTGTGTGTATGTTCTATATATAAATATGTATATATAATGTATATATACAAAGTGTATATATCTGTATTTATGTATATTAAACTTTTTAATACTTTTTGATAGTTATATATATTTAAAAAATTATAAATATAAATTAATTATTTTAATTTTAAATTTAAATAATTTAAATTTTTCAATTTTATATTTTATATATTTTGTATATTATATTTTTATTTTTATGTTTTGGTTTATGTTTTTCACTGTTTGATTTGCCTATTAGTGGTTTTATATATATATATATATATATATATATATATATATATATATATATATATATATATATATATATAATTTGTATACATTTGTATAATTCGTGCACACACAACACACACACACAACACACACACACAACACACACACACATATATATATATATATAATGTGTGCATTATGTGGTCGGTTGAGCTGAAAATATGCACACCTATGTTAAAAGTGCTGGCGAGTTTGCATGACAACTATTTTTTCCTCAAATGAAAGGCGTGACCACTAGGACGAAAATTCCTCATCTTATAAAATGTGGCCCCAGTAGATCCGAATGAAATCGGGTTATATTAACCAAAATGTGAAAAAGGGTCTAAATGGGGCTGGAAGGTGATTAAAATTTACAGGAGCGGGTGTTTAGGAATTCTCTTTTACATCAAATTCAAAATTTTACGCCAGCCGTTAAACTGTCAATACGTTGCTGTCCGTCGTTAAGAAATGCCAGCTATGGTGAATCTACTATCTCCAGATTCTATCCCTTCAAACTTTGGTTTCCAATATTTTATTATTTTTATTCAGCTCGCAAGTTCGTCTGTCCCTTTTAAATGTTAGTGTTTTGCTGTCTGCCTTGAAGCAGACCTTTCCGTTGGCACTGCCTGATATTTATGATTGATCTTTCAAAATATTTTATTTTTCAACTTACTCAAGATCTTTTGTTGTTTATAAATGGGAGATAGATATATAAAGATAGAGAGTAAGAGAAAGCGAGGGAGAGTCCGAGAGAAAAGAAAAGTAAGAGAGTGGGAAAGTGAGAGAGAAAGGAGAGAGAAACAAAGAGGGAGAATCATCATCATCATCATCATCATCATCATCATCATCGTTTAACGTCCGTTTTCCGTGCTAGCACGGGTTGGACAGTTTGACCGGGGTCTGGGAAGCCAGGAGGCTACACCAGGCTCCAGTCTGATCTGGCAGTGTTTCTACAGCTGGATGCCCTTCCTAACGCCAACCACTCTGTGAGTGTAGTGTGTGCTTTTTTCGTGCCGCCGGCATAGGTGCCAGGGGGGCTGGCAGCGGCCACGATCGGTTGGTGCATTTTACGTGCCACCGGCACAGAAGCCAGTAAGGCGGCACTGCCATCGGCCACGTTCGGATGGTGCTTTTTACGTGCTGAAAGGAAGCAACAGAAAGTAACAACCACATTCTTACCCGCGCGTAGAGCGGGTCACCTTAAGCTAGTCTTTTCTATAAAAATGTATAAAGAGGATGTTTACAAAAGCACAAGTTTATATAATTTGAAATCAAAGGAGTTTTACTGACCAAATGTTCGTAAATTTATTACGTTCATCTATTGCCTGCTTTTATTTATCTGAAACCAATTAATCCACAATTCTTGCTGCTTACCTCCAGTTTTTATAGCAAGTGGATGAGAGATGAGCGTTAATCTATATTAGATTTTTATCCTCTGAAAGAATTAAACTTGGCACCACAAGTTAACCACACACGCCCGCCCGCCCGCCCGCCCGCCCGCCCGCACGCCCGATACGCACGCCCGATACGCACGCCCGATACGCACGCCCGATACGCACGCACACACGGAGAAAGATATAAACATACGCTTGTTATGCGAACAATTTTGAAGATTATTTGCTTTGAACTCATCGTGTGTGTCACTATTTATATAATCATCACCAGAGTATATATCCACTACATCTAGAAGATTCCTACAGTACTATCCTACAAAAGCATCTGCCAATCATTCAAATCAATCAAAAAACATCAACACATAGAATAAAATCTTATTCGTCCAAACACACTAGAATATGCACAACTTATAAATGCTCCGATCAGTTTATATTGCTTTAACTTTATATACAACAAGACTTTAAATGCATTCCCAAAGAAAGTAGACCGTGTAGGGATAACTACATAACACCCAATAGGATGAACCACTTTATAAATGAATATACAATATAATTTCCTACTAGACAGATGCTTGTCTGAAACAATGAACTGTAGATCGCACCGACTTCGGGCTCCATAACGACAACAATGCAGTTAATTTTATTGGTCAAGTTTATTAAATCTTTTGCATAAGATATATTTTTTCCAGAAAGTAGCAACATCTCTCCTGAAAGGAGGGTTGAAGACTATGTAAATTATTGGGATGGTTATATCGTTTGAATAATAAGTCATTGATGAGCTGAATAGTGTGGGTTCATGCGATTTCTTATTTTTCTCTATAATAAACATTTTTGATATTATGAACGTTAGGGTGAAATGAAGGATGTAGCTGAGACACCATGACAGAGTAATAAAAAACAAATTGAGTGCGATTCGTGTTATGAGATAATATCTCTGTTTTTGATTCACTTGCGAATTAGATTCTGTCACTTTCTTTTGGGTTTCTGGTTCTTCTGAGTCAGCATTCATCGAGGATTTTTCAATTGTCAAAACTGATGGTTTTAGAAAGTCGAATAGCATTTTCCTATTTTTATCATAGTGTCTCAGTTTAATAACGGAAGAATAGATCATCACGAACACAAACACCAATATTGCGAATACTATTAACATGTTACAGAAAAGAAAAGAAAAAACAAAACAAAAAAACAACGCAAAGTATTGAGGAATCTTATCGGAAAGTGAGCACGTAGTATCATTTAGATTTTTATAATGTATCGGAACCTGCCTGGTCCCGCCAACATAAAAGTTGGCGAGCATAAGTATAGTTAATACTATAAGAGTGCAGAAGATGATCTTCTTAATATATCGACTTGTAAACTGTGGCTTAAACGGCCGACAGACCTTTTTAAAGAGGTCCACAGCGATTGTGAACACTATCATTCCTGTCATAGAAGACGATATGAAAATGACAGCCTGCATAAAACGACAGACAATATCATCTGGGAAATTATACGAATGAAAAAGAATAGAAATATTCATTGGTAAGCACGCAGCCCAAAATCTGACTCCACCCTAGGAAAATCACAAGCAAACCGGATGGTGAGTATTTTGATTTGAGCGGATGAATATAGACGACAAAACAATTACCAATAAAACCAAACAGCATCATGAAGAATAAAACAATAATCACTGGTAAGAGTGTTTTTGCTTTCTTATCGTTCATAACTCTATAGTTTCTTCATGTTACTGTTACTGAAATTGTTGCAGGTTCAAAAATTACCTGTGGAAAGCCTTCTCCATGTTTAATATACAGTGGCGGCCAAAATGTTCAGAACGGTATTGTTTTCGTCAGAAAAGTAGATATAATTTTTTATCAAAGTTGTTTTATATCCTATAATTTTCACAGACAATAAATACAATATTATTTGTTATTGCCTGAGATTTTGGTGCAATTTGAGAGGATAATACAAAAGTTATGGATGATTTAGTGATTTACTGCAAAACCCATGGCGACCAAAATGATCAGAACGGTTGCTTTTACTCCGTGTTTTAGTATATTTAACCGGCGAACTCTAATGTTTTGAATTTGTTTACGTGACGGTTCGTTTACTAAACATTAGTAAGAATATTTGCAGTGTACTTTGTTAATATAATGCCACTTACTCCGTTACCAATTCGTCAGCAGATTATTAAGCTTCGAAGGAAGGATAATTTAAGTATTGGATCTATTGCAAAGATTGTTAACAAGTCAAAAAGTGTTGTACATGGTATTCTTATGGTCTACGATGAATGTGGTAAGAAAGTTTACAGGTAGGTCAAGAAAAACGACCAAGAGAGAAGATCGTGCTATGGTAAAGTTGGTTTAAAAGGACAGATTTAAAACTGCTGCTGCTGTTTCTCAGAAAATGAGCATTGTATTGAAGAAAACTTTATCTCGAAAAACTGTGTCTCGTCGTTTAGTTGAACATGACCTACAAGCAAGAACACCTACAGTGAAGCCACTGATCAGCTCCAAGAATAAAAAGTGTCGTCTTACCTTTGCCACCGAACATGTGTTGTGGTCTCAAGCAAAATGGCAAACGGTGTATTTCAGTGATGAATCTAAGTTTATGCTATTTGGCTCAGATGGTAGAAAAGTAGGTGAAAAATTGTTGCCTAAATGCCTTAAGACTAGTGTTAAATTCGGTGGAGGAAGTGTCATGGTTTGGGGAATGATATCTGGAGATGGTGTGGGCCCTTTGGTGCGATTACATGGAAAGTTAAATGCAGGAGTTTATAAACAACTTGTAAAAGATCATGTCTTGCCTGTGCTGAGAAATTCAACTAAGCGACCACCCATATTCATGCAGGACAATGCCTCATGTCACAAGGCTAAGGTGGTCATGAACTTCCTCAAGGCTGAAAAGGTTATTGTTATGGATTAGCCAGCTCAAAGTCCAGATCTCAATCCTATTGAAAATATGTGGAATATTCTAGGAGAACGTTCGAAAGCCAGAAATCCTAAAACAACTGAGCAATTATGGAATTCCCTTTAGGGAGAATGGAATAAAATCACCTAGCAAGAAATTGAAAATTTAATTTCCTCATGCAGTCAAAGATGTCAGAGTGTGATTGAAGCTAAAGGGCTTCACACTAAATATTAAATAATTCCAGTATTCTCTGTCATTTTTGATTATTTTGTTATTTTTTCAACCGTTCTGATCATTTTGGCCGCCATGGGTTTTGCAGTAAATCACTAAATCATCCATAAGTTTTGTATTATCCTCTCAAAGTACACCAAAATCTCAGACAATAACAATTAACATTGTATTTATTGTCTGTGAAAATTATAGAATATAAAACTACTTTGATAAAAACTTATACTTACTTTTCTGACGAAAACAATGCCGTTCTGAACATTTTGGCCGCAACTGTATCTATCTATCTATCTATCTATCTATCTATCTATCTATCTATCTATCTATCTATCTATCTATCTATCTATCTATCTATCTATCTATCTATCTATCTATCTATCTATCTGTATGTGTGTGCGTGTGTATGTGTGTTTGTCTCCCCCACCACCGCTTCACGATTGATGTGTTTACCTCCCTGTAATCTAGTGGTTCGGCAAAAGACAGCGATAGAATAAGTATCAGGCTTTAAAATAAAAGTGCTGGGGTCGAATCATTCGACTAAAAATTCTTCAAGGCGTTGCCCCAGCATGGCATCAGTCTCATGACTGATACAAGTAAAAGGTAAAACGTAGTTCAATTGAAACCCACGCAACATAACGTAGCTATACAAGGGAGATAACATTAATTATTTCCCTTGGACGTTTCAACTTCTACTCGTTTTTTAGACGTTAACAATGAATTGTTTGTTGTGTCTGGAGAGAATCATTTTCTTTTTGTGCCTTATAATTTAACACACCCACCGGTAAAATTTCCTCTTATTCCTTATTTTTATTTTCCTAAAAATTTCGTTGCGTCTTGTTTATAAATCAATTTCTTCCGCTACAACTAGTGACACTCGACTTCAACTAAAAACTTTATCGTTACAATTATTGTTCCACCGTGGGAAAAGTTCTGTTGCAGTGTTAATTTAAATTTGGCTATGGTGGACTGAATCCGCTTCATGCATGCAAGATCCACTACATATATATAAATATATATATGTCAAGACTATTGAAAAGGTTGCAAGACGCAACGAAAATTTTAGGAAAATAAAAATAAGGGATAAGTGAAAATTTTACCGGTGAGTGTGTTAAATTATAAGGCACAAAAAGTAAATGACTCTCCCCAGACACAACAGAATATGCTTCAACACACGAACTCACATAAAGAATCTTGCAAACCAAATCCAACAACGAAAAAAAAAAAAATGAATTGTTTGTATGCGTAACTAACATTGCGTACAGGTAAGATAGGTATAAAACATATTTTTCTTTACTACACGCAAGGGTCTAAACGTTAGAAGGGACAAACAAGGACAGACAAAGGGATCGAATCGATTACATCGACCCCAGTGCAAAACTGGTACTTTATTTATCGACCCCGAAAGGGTGAAAGGCAAAGTCGATCTCGGCGGAATTTGAACTCAGAACATAACGACAGACGAAATACCTATTTCTTTATTACCCACAAGGGGCTAAACACAGAGGGGACAAACAAGGACAGACATAGGTATTAAGTCGATTACATCGACCCCAGTGCGTAACTGGTACTTAATTTATCGACCCCGAAAGGATGAAAGGCAAATCGACCTCGGCGGAATTTGAACTCACAACGTAACGCAGACGAAATACAGCTAAGCATTTCGCCCGGCGTGCTAACATTTCTGCCAGCTCGCCGCCTTCATGTACAAGCTGTTATTGCATACTTACATACATTGAAATATGGATCTCTCTCACTCACCCTCTCCTTCCCCACTACTATGTATGTATGTATGTATGTATGTATGTATGTATGTATGTATGTATGTATGTATGTATGTATGTATGTATGCATGTATGCATGTATGTATGTATGCATGTATGTATGTATGTATGTATGTATGTATGTATGTATGTATGTATGAACAAATAAATGAATGAATAATGGACTCTCCTGTCGAAGACGACGTGTGAGTGTTCAGTTTTTGCCGAACAACCTGCACGATTGATTTGTTTATAGTGATGAAATGTGTGTACTGTACATTAGCTTACTCCCTCCATCAAATTGACGTTGCCTGAACGGGTGCACTGCATACTACGCATTAGGTTTCGTAGTGATCACAGAGCAACATGAGATGAAGCGTTTTTGCTCAGGAACACAACTCAGTATAGGAATTGAAATCACAATATCGCGATAGTGAGTGCAACACCCTAATTATTAGGCCATGCATCCTCACGATTGAAACTCGGAGTACCAAAGAATTTGAATCAAACTGTTTTGATCTATACATGTAATTCCAAATAAATGTGTATGTGTGTGTGTGTGTGTGTGTTTGTGTATACATACATACATACAAACACACACACACACACACACATGTGGAGGTGCGTGGCTTAGTGGTTAGGGTGTCAGCATCATGATTGTAAGATTGTGGTTTCAATTGCTGGACCGGGCGACGCGTTGTGTTCTTGAGCAAAACACTTCATTTCACGTTGCTCCAGTTCACTCAGCTGGCAAAAATGAGTAACGTGTGTGTGTGTGTGTGTGTGTGTGTGTGTGTGCAGATACAGGTCAGCTGACAGAGGTCAAAGCCAGTTATACCTTCTTCTTGAGTGGCTGCAGTACCGACGAACGTCGTGAAGTAGGAGTGGGTTTTGCCATCGGATCTAGTCTGAAAAGCAAGCTAGCTAGACTCTCCAAAGGACTGAATGACAGACCCACGTCTCTACGGCTTCCTCTTAGAGAAAAGCGCCATTCAGCAATCATCAGTGCTTACGCCCCCAACATGACTAACCCGAAGAAGTCAAAGGTAAATTTTAAGAAGACTTGGAAGCACTCATATAGTAGCTGTGCCTAAGGAGGACAAGTTCGTCGTTCTCGGCGACTTCATCGACTACAAGATACAGGAGGGAGTCATTGGGAGAAACGGAGTTAGCAAGAGCAACAACACAGATCATCTGCTGCTGAAGACCAGTGCAGCACAGTGTTTCGCCTGCCCAACCACAAAAGACGTCCTCGATGCATCCTCGTAGCAAACATTGGCATCTAATTGACTGCAACATTGTCAGGACAGGGGACTGGCGGGATATTAGAGGGACAAAGGATCAGGCCACCTTGTTCGAATACTTAACACGCGACTCTCCAAGAGACTGTTTTAGAGTGAACTGGTGGAAAGCGAGCGCACGTAAAGTGGACAGAAAAAAGCACTTCAAGGAAACACTCAAAGCCTCACTGAAGAGCTTTGAGATCAATCTGACTCCTGGGAAACGCAAAGACAAGACCGCCATTCCTTTGATTATATTTTTTGTGATGGAACAATGATCGTTTGTTGCTTGCTTCTTGTCCTTCATAATGACGCCACACATTCCTCTAAACACATTTTTCTCATCAGTTAATGAAAAGTGGAAGTAGTAGTAGTGGGAGGAGGAAGAGGAGAAGGAAAGGGGCTAGTTGCTGCATGAGTGTGTAAGTTTGTTTTGTTGATATTGCATTTTGGGAGAGTTCACGTCTGTGTGTTATCTCTTATTTCAATGATGATGGCACTCACTGTTAGTGTTGTTTGTTTTTTTTTCTTGTTGCTCTACTTGCTGCATCTTCTGCATCTGTGGCTGATGTTATTGATGCAATTGTGGGGTTGATAGCAAGAGGATGAAAAGCTAATTTACTTGAGAGCATAAAGTTTTCTGGTGGCTGGTGTTGCTTTATGTACGACATCTGATCCTCCACAATTCTTATCGGATACACTCACTTGAATGAGATTGGGATATGTTGGATGTTCTCTTGAGGTGAGTAGCTTAGCTTCTACATTTTTATTTTGGAATTCAAGTAGTTCTGCGGATTTGATCTCAACTAACAATTTCTAAATACTCCTTCAACTAAATCAAAACCACTATACATTCAGCGTCTAACACTCATTGTTAGTCTATCTCGGGTTCACTGTCATCTCAGTTGCCAACCACCTCATATTGAGCGGCTATAATAGATATTCTTCTGGGTAGCATACTTGTATGGCTATTTTTCTTTTCATCGATACATATGGGCACATCTGTCTCCATATTGCTTCCTTTTCTGTTATGTCTTTTGGAACCCCCACTTTTTTTTAGCTTACTTTGGAGTAGGGTTGCCATTCTTCCTGGTTTTTATGTACTGAGCAGTCCTTTTTCTTCCTATTTATTTATCTGATGTCTTGGTGAGGAAATATTAATCGCTAATTTGCATCATGTTTGAATATTTTTGTGTACCGTTTCTTAGTGCTTATGTTTTATTGCTCTTTCCTACAACAATTTACAGGCGTGAATATAAACACATCTAGGATTTATCTCTCTCTATATAAAGCTGAAGTTGTCTGTGTATGGTAGGTTTTGTAGCCTTCAACTAACACTATCTCTTCCGAGACCCTGCGGCGCAAGTTGACCAAAATTGAGAGTATGATAGAAGGCTTGCTCTTCCTTCCGTAGAAGAAAAAAATTCAAATCGGACCATGTTAACACCAAAAATTATTTAAACCAAAAAGGTGCTTTTTTTCTATGAAAATCCCTATTTTTTACGATTTTTTGACTGCTGTGTCGCCATTTTTCGGTGTATTTCAACCAGAAAAATGTTCACTTAAAGAAAATAACAAGCTACATAATGCAAAATTTTTACTTTTCAAAAATTCCAATTCTAAAGGGTCGAAACAAACCCGAGCAACGCCGGGCGATACTGCTAGTATAGTTTTAAACCAAGACATTTTTTGTGATAAACCCTCTTGTAAGTTTACTTAGATTTATTTGCGTTTTTCTTTATCTAAAGCAGCAAGTGGGAGTGTCATAAAATACTTTGCTGACCAGTTGGATATATAAAGTAGATTCAGTTCATGCCTGAGAGATTTCATGTGATTACTCCATATTCCTGTGAGTTATTTAACATATAATCGTTTACAACATAGGAAAAATGGCCTGAACTTCCAGAAGGGAGGATTAGTCGATTAAATGGACCCCAGCATTTAACTAATACTTTATTGACTCTGGTAAAATTTATCTCGGTGGGATTTGAAAACAATGATTTACAATTCTTGCTGCTTATTTCCAGCCTTTATAGTGTTCAGTAGATGAGAAATAAATAAATATCCCTTTGCATAAAATACTGGTCTATAATACATTTGCCCACGGGAGGAAATAAACTCGGCACAACAATCTCACAAATCACTTTTCGAATGCACAAAGAGGTCACTGCTCGAACTTGCGACTTGTTTCCGTTCTGCAGTAGCTGTTTACAGATAAGTGATCTGGGGGAGTCGACGGTACAACATTCTGGCTGCAGATAGCGTGTAATGTTGAGTATAGAATATCATCTGTTGGCTGTCCCTTACTCTATCCATCCGGACATTCATGTTCTCTGTTGATGGTGATGATGATAAGGATGATGATAGATGTAACAACTACAAAATTCAATACAGACACAGTTCCCAAGATGCAGTCGTATTTCCTTCTTTTAAACTATGTCATACAGTTCTAAAATACTAGACAAGCAGTTAAGACTAAATCCCTAATGATACATAGAAGAACGATATTTTATTTATTTGCTTATTTATTATCTATCGTTTCATTCGTATTAAATGTTTTTTTTTTAAATCGTTTATTTCAGAATCAATCCTATATCTTATTTTCTCGTTTATCATCCCATTCTTCGTTATATTAAGAGTTGTTTAAGATAGTTTATGTTAAACTTGTCTGAGTAATTTCAATACCACTGTTTATTGCGCTTCTGTATCAAAACACGCTATTGAATACTATAATTCTGCAATGAAATATTTTTGACATTGAGAAGAAAAGGCTTATCTGTGTACCCTTCAGAATTGTATAGTTGTATGACTTCATCAAAAAGGTGGTGGGATATAATTTATTTTCGATCCGTTACGATATACTTACTGTATATATAATTTTGCAAGTTAGTTACTGAAATTATTTCCCTTGTGTAAGCACTTGGTTATCTCCCTTTACCAGTATTCTCCCTTAGTTCCCAAGTTGTACTGACATCACGTTTATAAATATCTCAGAGAAGTAATTTATACTCACACACACACACACACACACACACACACACACACACACACACACACACACACACACACACACACACACACACACACACACACACACACAAAGGCATACACTGTCGTACATTTCCGCTTTCACATACATATACACACACATGCACATGCCCACTCACATACGGACGTGCACACACACACACACGCATACACGCACATGCACATATCCCACCACACACACGCAGGCACCTACGCACACATACATACATATACAAAGACGCATACACATTTGCTTAAGTTTGTCCAGCGAATTCAATGATAACCGTCCTCTTGTTCAAGTGTAGATACGGATCTTTTTGGTTTGAACGGCAGTTTTTAAAAATAATTTCCACGTAACTAAACACTTTTAAACTTCGTATACTGGTAGAATGTGTTTATAAAGCATCTTTTTCTCTTGGCTTTATTGAGAAAATTCTATAGTTTGTAAGATATTTGTTTTTTTTTCTCTTCAATTTCTGCAATTTCAACCAATCAGTGACGTCTAATGAGGTGAAAACATTCTGTGCCGTATGAATATGTCCCTCGTTTAAGAAACAGTTTGGGTTTATTTACATTTCTGAAGAAAAAAAGATACCCTCCCCCCACCCCTAACCCTAACTAACCCTAATCCTAAAACAGATTGAAATGCAATAGATCGATACTACGGTCATAATTATGGGTGACAATTTCCTATGACACCGCTAGAAAAAACTGCTGTTCAAACCGAAAAGATCCGTAGATACTTTTATGACTGCACGGCTTTAAAAGCCGCAATAACAGAGTACGTACCCGCGCAGGCGACCAGGTAATCGCAGCTGCTAATGTCAATACAACAGCCAGCAACGTGCATTCACAAGTGAGAAAACAACGGAGGAGTGGATGACCCTGCTAGCCAAAACATCACAACGACAAGGCCTACGGATTAGACCAAAAATTCTTTATCCATATTGCTGGAGATTACGGCTAAATTTATATTTACTTATTTACTGTTTTCAATTCTCAGTGCCAGGTAAGACAAGACGACTGGTACCTTTTCCCAGCTGCAAGAGGTTACTAAAAATCCATTCTGATAAAATCCACCTAAATATGACCGCTAAAGTTTTTTTTTTCGAGATGTACTTTTATAGTGTTTGTTTTCCTGGACTTATCCATAGTA
The DNA here is from genome assembly GCF_006345805.1 of Octopus sinensis. Taxonomy (NCBI): domain Eukaryota; kingdom Metazoa; phylum Mollusca; class Cephalopoda; order Octopoda; family Octopodidae; genus Octopus; species Octopus sinensis. The sequence goes on along the minus strand of NC_042999.1, from coordinate 77,045,878 downwards.
TAACAGGGTAGGGTAAATAGGTCACTCCTTCTACGGCTAAGGAGATCTAACTTCCTTTCTAGACAGACGTTCTGTCAAGTCTTACACCATATTTGTTCACCGCCTCTAGTATATCTATTGCAAGATAGCCGTTGACCGTATGCTAGTCATCTTTCCTTTTGCCAAGTTTTGTTTTTATTCTGCTGGGTTTCTAGCTACGTTCTTCACCAAGCTAGTCTGACGAGGTGCTGTCTTACTCGCCTATGACAAGGTTGTACTTGATTAGACATTACCAGTTGCACTGAAAGCTACCACACGCATGCACACACGCACACACACAGACACACAGACACACACACACACACTCACATTATATTTACAAAGTGAGAAATGCATAGACAGATACACGGATGAACACAAACATGCAAATGCAGATACATACACACGAAACACAGATACAAACCTATGACACATGCATAAATTCATACTTATATACAAAATTTGTGAATGACCGTCTCCTGGAGGCAATTTCAATACCACTGTAATTAACCTTGAGCCGGGATCTTGGCAGGTGCTACTACTCTGACTCAGAGTACTGAGAAAAATAGTGGCTGAGAGTGGTACCACACTCCTCAAAATCCAGGAATTCCCGGACCAGGGTCACACTATTGAATTCAGTTTAAAGCCAGTTCTTTAGAAGGTAATAGCATACAAACCCCGCATCCTGATTACTACTACACTCGTAGCACTTGTTTCACCAGACTAATATAAGCTTGAATGACGAGAGAGTGGGACTAGCTCCGCACAAACTATGACAGCTATAATATACTCATCATGCAAGTTCAGCAAACCAAGACACCAGCACTAATACCGTCATACTTTCTTCCTAAGCCCAGTGGCGATAGGGAAAGTGGCAACGAAGAGGCAGAGGATGCAACTGGAAGTCTAGAGCTTTGACCTTGCACGCAGAAGGTCACAAAGTGATGGTATAGTTGTTTTCCACCTAGAGCTGATGAGGATTTCGTATCCTCCTTAGGTGACAGAGCATGCTTATTTAAATGGCTGCACTGCTCTCCCCAATCCGGAGACAGTCAACTGAAAAGGAACCATAAACAAAGCCTGCTGCACCTGAACTTGCCAGGCTATAAATCTTGTGTGGTCACTCAATAATGCAGTCGAAGAACCAGGAAAACTTGTAAATTTTGACACAACTCAAAAACTAGGAGATTGATTTGTGGCTCATAGAACGTTGGGACACAGACCAGAGCGCATGACTGGTCCAATAGCCAGAAATGAGTTGGTACAGTATTGTCATTGCTGTACGGAGTGAAGAAAGATTTACAGAGGAGGCGCAGTTGGAGGAGGTCGGTGATGGTTATATCTTCCTTTGAATTGGTAATTCCAAAGAGGATCCCGAACAAGCAGGTGAAGGTTTTACCATACGAGTTCAGCCGGTTAACAATCTCATCTCACTGCCAAAAGAAGTCAATGACTGTCTCATAATGTTGCACTCGGAATTAACAATTAACTAGCATGCTACTATCAGAAGTGCCTATGCCCTAACCATTCAAAGAAGCCTTCTATGATGACTTGAGTAGAGTAATTAGAGGAGTTGGTAAGGGTGAGTACATAGAAGAGAGTACTATGGAAGCAAGGAATTGTAAAGTAGAACTCTAATTGTCACTCCATCAGATAAAATGATGAGAGTTCAAACTAACAATTACTAAAATAATCTTCCAACAACCACAAATGAACCTGGATGCACCATAGATCAAAATATTGGCATCTAATAGACTATGCGATTGTACGGCAGAGTGATCAAAAGGATGTTTACAGTACTAGATCACATAGAAGTGCAAATTGCTGGTCAAATCACGGGCTTGTTAGGAGTGTCATATACATAAAGCTTACGAACAAGCAACTTAGATACACAGCCACATCTGTGAAGAGGCTCAATATATCTGCACTCAAGGAACAAGCAACGTGCACTGAACTAGGGTAGATTGTGGGCAAAGCTTTGGACAGCGTATTAGATGGCACTTTGTGTAATGAAAAATACTGGGTGAGTCTAAAGCAACTTAAAATGTGACATTGATGAGGTTTTTGGTTTAACCAAGCATAAAAATCAAAACTAGTTTGATGAGAAAATACCAGGGATTTGACATCTCAGTCAAATCATCAGCAAGAATTAAGACCAGGTATCATCAACAGGCGAAACACGCCCTACAAACCAAACTTAGAGGCATTAAGAACATCTTATGTGAAAATGTCATCTGAACTGTTGATAGCTGCTGACAAACATGACATGCAGACCTACTATGATGGTCTCAAGGTAATCTGTGTCACCCAAGTTCCGTAGAAATATACGAGTTCTCATATCAGATGGTACCCAGTTACTTAAAAACAATAATAACATTTCTTTCATTGGGAAGAGCACTGCAGCACAGTCCTAAACCTGATGTCAACAGTAATGAATGACAACATTGATTCCCTCCCACAACACACTGTTTTGGATCAGCTTGACTTGGAGCCATCCCCGTCAGAATTGCAAAAAGCTATAAAACAGCTGTTCGCGAAGTCAGCAGGCTCTGACAGCACACCAGGCAAGGTTTACAAACATTTCCGGGACAATGATTCCTTAGTACATTTACACAAGCGAAAAAGCAACGTGTACTGTTGCGGCAACCATCGGGCCATGTCATACTTATCCACTGCCGGGAAAGTACTCGCCAGTCTTGCTTAACAGGATCATTATTCACGCTGTGAACACTGTGTAACCCGCATCACGGTTTTCTTCATGGTAGAAGAAGAATTTACACTATGACAGGTTCAAGAGAAGGCCAGAGAGCAGAACTAGGACACGTACACAGTCTTGTTGATTAAACAAAAATATTTGATTTGATAAACCGTGATGCACTCCGGAAAGTCCTGCACAAGCTTGTGTGCAGAAAAAAGGTTGTCACAGTAATAAAGTCATTCTACAATAATATAATAGCTTCTGTGATGGTGGGTAGTTCAATTTCTTGTCCATTTCATGTAAAGCATGCAACCAAGCACGACTGTGTAATGGCTCCTGCTTTGATTGTAATCTACTTCTCAGCCACGCTTCAAGTCACATTCAGAGATGCTGACGAAGGTGTGCATATCCAGTTTAGGACAATGGCAACATTCTCAACTTACAATGTCTTAGAGCCAGCATCAAAGTCAAAGAACGTCTTCCGAGGGAGTTTCTATTTGGAGATGCTTGTGCTCTGATAACACTCTCTCTATAGAACATCAAACATTGCTCGACTGTTTTGCTAATGTTGCCAAATTCTTCGGGCAAAATGTCAACCTGAGGAAGACTGAGGTCTTGCATCAGCCAGCATCTGGACTTCCAAAACAAGATCCTATTGCTATGGGAGACAATACCCTTTAATTACTGTGCCGAAATTCCACTACCTGGCAAGCATTCTGTAAAACAATGTCAAGCTGGACGAAGAAACCATCCAGCGATTGTCTAAGGCAAACTCATATTTCGGTAGACTCCAGAACAGATTGAGGCTAGATCATGGCTTCTGCCTGGTCACAAAGATCAAAGTGATGAAGCCAGGAGTGCTTACTGCTCTCCTATATAGCTGTGAAACATAGACCCTCTATGGGCGCCATGTTAAAAGGCTGAACTCATCCAATCTCCGCCACCTTCATTCACTTAGCAACATAAAGTAATTGGACAAAGACCTAAACACAGAGGATTTTGAGAATAGAAAGTTTCCTTATCAAAACGCAACTGAAGTGGGTTGGCCATGTGGTACGCTTGGAAGACGCTTACCCAAAGTTCCTTTCTTTGGCCAGCTTAGTTCTAGTGCTAGAGATCAAGATCGCCCACGACTTCATTATAAGAATACTCTGAGGAGCTACCTAAAAACCTGCAAGATAAACACGAAGACATAAGAATCGGAAGCACTGAATAGATCCCAGCAGAGAAACTCTTGCTACCTAGTCATCTCTGAGTTTGAGGTAGCTAGAAGTAACACCTGGTAGAAGAAAAGAGCCTAGTGTAGAGCCGGGTCAAGTCTAACCCCAAATGACGGGCATCACGACTGCAAATCCTAAACAAGTCTGAATTCTCACATAGTAGGATACAACAAAACTTCGAACTTAGAATACTGTGTAGCTGGGTCTTGCTGGACTCCCATTCGTCGTAGTGACGAGAAAGTCCAATCAATATTCAAAATATTTTAAATATTACTCAGTTGAATCCTATCCCTGTCCCTGAATGTGAAATCATCAAATACCAATATAAATCCACAAAATTCAGGGTACTAATACAATACCACCCAAATTTAACTTCCTCCTACTCATTTAAACCAAACATAAACGCATTAACACATATACACAGACATAACTGAAAAACATTTCATTGGTCCAGATACACTGGTATATACATTGTTAACAATAAGTGCAAAGGAACATAAACTACCTCGCTCCGACCTGTTTACATTGTTTGCTTTAACTTTGTAAAGTATAAGAACTTAAAGGTATACTGGAAAAATAGATAGTATAGGGTAACTAGATAACGCCCTATAAGATAAAACCCTTTATGAACGAATACACAATATGATCCTCAACTAGACAGAGGTTTGGTATATCTGAAACAATGGATCTGTGGATTGCACCCATCTGTCAACCATTAACCCCAGGTAGACTCGATGAAGGCTGATCTAGAGCTACATAACAAAAATCAGACATTATTTTTATTCTTCTGGTTTATTAAATCTGTTGCACAAAACATATTTTTTAAAGAATTTCACAGTTTCCTCCCTGAAAAGTGGGTTGAAGATTATGTAAAGTATTGGAATGGTTATAGTGTTTACATAATAAGAATTCAAACTAGTGTTTACCAAAGAATTTCCTGATGGAGCCATAAACTGTCTTATGAAAATAATTTCTGCAACTAAGAAAGTTAGTGTAGAATGAGGGAGAAAGCTAAGACACCATGAAAGAGTTATACAAAACATATTCAGTGTGATACGGGTTATATCATAATAGTTTTTACGATATCGAACTTGTGAACTAGTTTCTGACGCGGAATATTGTTTATCCGATTCTGAAAATTCTTCTTTCGACGAATTGTCTCTTGATAGTCTACCGAACAAAAATTTCCTTTTTATATTGTATGTCTTCAGTTTCTTAAAGGCCATAGTGTAGATTACAATGAACACTATGATTAACACCAAAAACACAAGTAATAGAAAGACAGAATAAGCGAGTGGAACGGCTGGAGAATTCTTATCGGAAATTGAGCAATTAGTACCTGTTACATTTCCACGGAATGTGCGAACTTCCCTGACTCCCATTACGAACATGTGTGCGGGCACAATCAGAATTAATATTACAAAGATTAAGACGATAATTCTATGGATATCTTGTTTTGTAAACTGTCGCTTCAATGGCCGACAAATCTTTTTAAAGCAATCCACAGCTATTGCAACTATTATCAATCCTGACATAGTAGACGATGAGAAAATGAAAGTTTGTATAAAACGACAAAGAATATCATCTGGGAAATTATACGAATGAGAAAGAAGAAAAATATCCATTGGCACACATATCAGGCCGTCCACAATCTGATTAAGGCCCAAGTAAACCACAAGCAAACTTGACGGTGTGCCAGGTAGTTTGTACTTAAAGATGTAGACGACTAAGCAGTTACCAATTACACCCATCAGCATAATGAAGCATAGGATAATAATCAGTGGTAAGAATTTTCTTGTTGTCTCTTCGTTCACATGGTTTATAATGTCTTCCTGTGACTGTTTCATCGTCGACTTGTTTTCGTTCAAGGAAACAAATGAACTTGTTGCAGGTTCAAAAATTATCTATGGAAAGTAAAACATGGAAATGGTTATGATGAGATTAAAAATGCGAGATGTAGCTTATAAAAAGCATTTCTAAATATTAAATAATCTGAAAACATGTAAAAAGTGCATTTTTATGTTGAAAAACTTCGACTGTGTTAAAATTTGGTAATGACTTAAACATTTTTTTTTGTAGTTGAGATACAGTGGTCATGTTACTGTTAGAATAATTCAGTCTATACGAATATATACAATTATAAAATTATTCCAAAAATCTACTGATCATATAATTTACAAAACAAAATTGTTTGGAAAAATATATACAGAAAATACTTTTTTAATTATTACTTTATCTATATTGTTTATAATAAGATACGTGACTGTTAGCATCATGGTGAATTGATGTGTGTTGTGTTCATGATCAAAATATTTATCCATATTGTTGTAAATCGATAAAATAGATAATTTTGGGTAGGTGTAACTGACTGCTGCGCACTGGAAGGGACTGACCTACCTGCTAGGATGACTACTCCAGTTAACAAAACAAAAACAAAACAATAACAAAAAACAAAAAAACAAAAAACAAAGATGAAACATTCTTTCAATAAGAGAATTGTTGAGATATTGGACAGATTTCAACACTTTTGTTGTATGTATGCATATATGCATGTGCACATTTGTATGTTTTTATGTATGTATTCTCATGCATATAGTTGCATATTTAGATATGCTCATATATATTCAAATGATAAATTCTGGAAAGGTTTACAGAATTTTACAGTTCCAGTGATGGACTGGATCTGTAGTCTTTGAATTAGCTTTCTCCTTTCTGATTTTGAGAAGCCTAATTTCTCAAGACTGGTATTTAGGCAGTGCGTTACATATCCCGAGCCCCCAATTATTACAGGTATAAACCTGAACTAGTAATCTGGATAGAGTTACTGCAGATATCTCAATAGTCCAACATAGGCGTTCTCTTTTTCACTGATCTTCAGCTTTATGTTAACATCCGTTGGGCAGTTAATTTCCACAACTGTGCACAGTTTCTCTTTATCCCAAATCATTATATTAGCTCTGTTGTGCTTACATTTTATTGAGGTTTTCACTGGTACATTCCACCAGTATTCCTTTTTATTATGAGTGGCTATGGTTTCTACCATATCGTGGGTTCTTATTTCTTGTCCTCGGGATTATCCTTCCGACATATTTCATTATAGAGTGTCCTATCATGTCTCATCGGTTGTCACCGTGATGATATTTTCGGATAATTGCTTATGATGTGGGTGATATCTTCAGTGTGAAATCCACTGCATCAGTTGTCACATTTTACTGCTTTTCCTGCATCTCTATCCCTTTTGTGCATCAGGTACTTGGTTGATATTTCCAGTTTCTGGATTGCAAACACATACCCTTCAAAGTGGAAGGTAGTAATCCGGCTATTGGTCCATGATAAATTGCTTTGATGATCGATGTTACTATCATCACGGAGCTTTCTACAAACATATCCATGCATAGTCTTCTGCTCATATAGGTTCATCCTTTCATCTGATGTCACGTTGTGATAGAGTCGTACGACTTCTTTGGGCATGTATTCTAGATTATCAGACGAAGAGTGTTGCTCAAGGAGCTGCCTTCCAAGTCTTATGATATTATCAGCCTCATGTATGCAAACTTGGTCAAGGGATGCACTTCGACACTCGGTGGTTAAAAGATGTTGCCGAAGGGATATGCTGCGACATTCAAAGGCATTTTTGATCGATGTTAAGCCTTTGCCGCCTTGCTTTCGTTTTAGGTAGGGGTGGTCTACGTCACTGTTTATGTGGAAATTATGTGTGCTTGTTAGTATTTTTCGGGTTTTCACATCAATGGCTCGGATCTCATCAAGTGTCCAATCAAGCAGCCCAAACACATTGTGAGCTACTGTTTTATTGAATTCAGAGTGTTCTGTGGTCCAAATTTTCTTTATTTGGTTATAATATTCTTAGTGACACGTGTTTCGTTACGGGTGCCATTGTAAGATATATTTTCATCCACCCCTAGACACCTGTAACATTCCTTGTCAGATGCAGGGGAAGCAGTCAAATTATTGATGGAGATGTTAATAGTCTGGTTTATAGTATTCCCCTTTTTCACAACCATATAACATTTACCCTGACCAAACTCCAACCCTACATCCTTTGAGAATGTTGTAACTAGATCAAGGCTCTTTTTCATCTCATGCATATTCTTTGCATAAAGTTTTAAGGCATCTACAAAGTAACAGTGTGTAATTTTGGTATTTCTGTTTCCTTGTGAACCAGTGAGATATCCTTCAGACTTCCTTAACATGAACGACAAGGGGTTTAGAGAAAGTATAAACAACATCACAGAGAGGCTGTCTCCTTGGAATATGCCTTTGCAATACTGTATTGTATCGGTGATAATACAGTCACTCTTTGTGTTTAATTTCAACATGGTAGCCCACGATGAAGTCAGGTCAGATATAGCTTTGACTATTTTTACTGGAACTTTAGCAAGTTGAAGGGCTTCTAGCATCCATAAGTGGGGAAGGGAGTCAAAGGCTTTCTTGTAGTCTAGCCACATTGAAACTAGATTCCTCCTATGCTTTCGCGAGTTTTGTTGATTAACAATTGCTCGGCACATCCCCAAACTTCCTTCTTCCCAGCTGCTTGTTATGCTGTAATAATGTTATTAGTTTCACAATGGTCCTGGAGGAAGAGGTTTAAACATGCTGTATATATATTATACTTTACGTTCTGGCATGCTGACTTTGTGACGTTACAAACATTTTCTTGTCTGTCCCAAACAGCTATATTCAGCATGTTGTGTTTACATTTGGGAATAAAGGGTAAAAAAAGGGCAAAGACCCCCTTCGGTCATGAATAACTATAAGATTGCACCCTAGAAAGCTCCCCTCTCAGGTACAAGCCCGGGCAAAGTTGTTTATGGAAGACTAGCAGTTGCCCATGCATACCAGAGTCCTCTCTCCACGCCACCGATGTTATCCAAGGGGAAGATAAAGGTCGATACAGCTTGGCACCAGTGACGTCGCAACGCATTTCTACTGCTGAGTGAACTAAAGCAACGTGAAATAAAGTGTCTTGCGTCTTGCTCAAGAACACAACACACAATCCGGTTCGGGAATCGAACTCACTACCTCATGATTGTGAGCCCAACGCTGTAACCAATGAGCCATATGCCTTCACTTGGGAATATTCCACCAATATTTCCTGTGTGGATGTTTATGTATGCATTGAATAACAATGAAATGCTCTATATGTCAGGAAGTCTTTTTCGGACACTGTTGTATATTGTTTTAGCGACAACGTTGTGTTGCATTGGAAGGTGGTACCTTGACGACATCTTCGGTCAGCTGCTTATTACGTGTATGATGTCTTCCACAGAAATGTGATATGATCTCCATTTTCGGTAGTCTCTTGGCTTTCCTCGGGCGTCGCGGTATCTAAAGTTCATTAGTTATATTTTGGTAAGCTTCTGCTTTGGGATTGTATCGGTTTGTTTACATTATTACACTGTGTAACACGATTTTTGTCCTTGGGTAGCATTGTTACTTCTTATTTGCTTTCCCCCTAGAAAGCATGAAAAATGGCTAATATTTCCTTAAAACCTTGCTCTTGTTACATTTGTTCAAGTCCCAAAGAATCCATCCCTCTCAACACATGGCTATGACATTCCCTCACTACTCTTGCTCATCATCAGAGATGTACATATTGTTCGCTACTAAGCGACATACTCAAGTGGCTAAGGTCAAGCAACTGACAAGCAAATGTGTGGTACTCAGTAGAACATTTGCTATAACGATATTTCTGCTTCAGTAACTCTGCGCTGAATCTGTCTGAAATGTAATGGAAAATAGGTCGGTTTCAAAACGTTGACGTTCAGGTCACAAAAGCAAACTTTGAAGGGAATAGTAGCAATTCCTTTTGATATTTAGATAAAAGCAAATAGGAAATAACATCTACTAACCAAAGAAAAAAAAAATGAAAATTTTGTTACACGGTGTTATCAACCTCTCTGATAGCGAATTTTGGTCGGTTCTCAGTGTTTTGAGAAGATTAATTAGTATCACGAGAGCTGGAATAACAGCTGTTATCTTTGATAGTCATTTTTTGCCGAGAAAGATGCTTAATGCCGCTGAAGCTTATTTGCGGTAATATTGTTTAAATTTGGATGATATTCTCAATATTTTTTAGATGCTTCATTTAGCTGACGGAAGGGTCATCTTGGGCTTTTCTTTATGGCTCCGAAGTAGATTTTGATTTAAATATGAATTCCAAGTGAAATGAGAAGAGCACTCACGACGTTCTGAATATCTTTTACAGGTGGCGTAGTACTGCATGTGCTGATATTGGTGTTGGTGTTGTTATCAATATCAGATATGGTCGTAGATGCAGAATTCCACGTGGTGTAAGATATATTTTGTCACCCGGTCTGAATATCCATATGTTTGTAAGTAAAAGGTGTTTCACTTATTTGTAACTGAAGAAATTAACAAGGTACTGATTTAGGCTGGTGGAGTCAGCATAATAGAAAAAGAAAATGATCAAAAGGGCATATTTAAACGGTCTTCTACGCTTTCACGTCTGTTGCTGACGGTGCTCTATATGTATATATGTACGTCTGTAGCTGTGTGTGTTGTGTGTGTGCATGTATGTATGTATGTATGTATGTATGTATGTATGTATGTATGTATGTATGTATGTATGTATGTATGTATGTATGCATGTATGTTTGTATGTATGATATAGATCATCAAGTTCAAATTACATTAAAAATGCTGAAACATTTGCAGTATTCTCTCTTGGTTAAAAGTTTAACAACAAAACATTTTGCCTCGCATAGTGGCTAGGAACATTCAAGTTCATAATTTAAGCAGTTTAGGAATAGAAAAACAGTTTCGAAAATTTTATGAGATCAGTAAAAGTGTTGACAAAACTTTTATTTTCTCATGGAAACGCACCTCAAAAATGTAGGGAAAAAACCCCTTGGATAATATATTTCTCACTGTTAATATTTAAATGAATACGCTCACACAATAACTTCTACTTTTCACCATACATTGCTATATAGCACTCTATCATAAAGCCAAATATCTTGTCTTTCTATTTGTCTCTACTCAAAATCAGGCAGATCACGAGCAATTGGCAGAATCAGTTCGTTATTCTGATATCAATTTTAAGGAGACGATTATTTTTATAAGAGTATTTTCTTGAATTTATCCAATTAAAACAAAGGAATGCCGAAAAGGACGATGCAGTCATTTTGGATCAACTTGTTAAGGATGAAATGCCATTATAAAGCAGACAGTCTCATATTTCTAATTATGCAATTATTGCTGCATTCTATCAATTTAATTAGAATGCATGCTGCTAAACGTGGCGAAGTGATGGTACAATTTAATCATTTTATTTGGTCTTTTCTTGCTCAAAACTCTGTTGGCAAAAGCTGAAAGATGTCATATCATTAGTCATCACAGCTGTTCTCTAAAGGAGGATGTGAAACTAATTCATGAAAACTGATATAATAGTGGAACTTTTGAAAAAAATGTTTCATTATCAAAATTTCAAAGCAGGTGTTGAACGAAATTTTCATCGGATATTCATAGACAATTCCATTCAGCTCTTATGATTAGTGACGGGAACGAGGCCGAAGCTGTTAATCAACAATTTGAGCAATCTAATATTTATTACACTTCAGACCGCCGTTTTCAATCTGGAAACCAGATGACTACGTACACAAATGTCTTACGTGTTATTGCTTAGCAACTGTTACACAAAAAGTAATAGCAAAGTCAAAAGTAGATTTCTTTCAAAAATCAAAGCCTAAAAGCTGTCATATGATTTAGCAAATATTTATACTTAACCCATCGGGTAAAACTGACGTAAATTCTCAGGGTGTATGGTATTGCAGGCATCACTTGAGATGCGATGAACATTCTGTACAAAGATAATGTTGTTTAGGTTTTATCTTTTGATGGTCATATAAATTTCTTTAAGATTCTGATAGAAGTCTTGCGAGTCAAATCTCTTGCACTTTTCCTCTTCATTACATTTTTAGACATCTCATTACGAATTTCAACACCAAATGCTGAAGAAACAGGTCTACAGATAACTCCGCAATAAAGCAGACGTCATTCTGCAACTATTATTTCTGATACAGATTAGGCAGATAATAGAAGATCAAAAAAAGCTCAACTACTACTTCAACATTCTCAGAAGACTGCAAAACATATTGGATAACGCGTTAATAACTATAAAACTGAGTTTATGGTTCCCAGTCAAGCAATAGAACACGTTATATCATCAATTTGTGCAAACTTGGAACGTGTAAACGATACCAAATATTTGGGATCGTGGGTAGAAAGCTCAAAGAGAGACAGTGAAATAACAATTGAATTGGAATTGTCAGTTGTAAGTAAGATGTCCGCAATAAGGGAGCCAAATCAATCTACGAGGGGGTACCCAAAAGAAACCGGAATTTTGCAATATTATTTTATTCATTTAGTTTTATAAGTTTATACTTTTACCGCCTTCAAAGTATTCTCCATTTGAAACCATGCATAGGTCCAGACGCGTTTTCCGCTGTTCGAAGCAGTCCATGAACTCTTGCGAAGTGATGCCTTTTAACGTCTCCGTCGATTTTTCTTAATCTCTTCGACATCTGCAAAACGTTTTCCCTTAAGGATTTTTTTTATTTAGAGAAACAAAAAAAGTTGCAGGGTGGGTAATCGGGGCCATGCCATTTTTGGTCAAAAACTGTCTCACACTCAAGGCTGTGTGCGCAGGCACGTCGACGTGATGAAACCACCACTCTCCACTTTTCCACTGGTCGGGGTCATTTCGTCTCACCACACATCGCTTCAGAATGGCAAAAGTAAAATGTCTGGTTTACAGATTGACCAGGAGGAACAAATTCTGTGTGGACAGCTCCTTGCGCATCGATGAAACAAATCAGCATCGTCTTGACATTGGACTTCCCTTGACGCGCCTTTTTGGGATATGGTAACATTGAATGCTTCCATTGACTTGGTCGCTGCTACGTTTCCGGGTCGTAGCCATAGCACCAGTTTTCGTTACCAATAATGACCTTCGAAAAAAAGGTCTGGATCAACTTCCAACTGCTCTTTTAGTTCACGACTCGCATTCAGTCGTGACTGCTTTTGATCTTCTGTGAGCAAGCGAGGCACAAATTTTGCTGCAACCCTTTTCATTCGCAATTCCTTGCTCAAAATTCGTTGGCAGGAGCTCCAGGACACGCTAATCATATCAACAAGTTCGTCAATTGTTTGGTGACGGTCTTCCAAGATCATTTCATGAATTTTCATGAGGTTTTCATTCGCTCGGGAGATCGACGGTCACCCTGCGTAAAATAACCATTCATGAAACGTAAAGTAACCATTCTTCAAACGTAAAGTAACCATTCCTGAAATGTAAAAACCACCACTCGTAAACTTGTACTTTGCTCATGGCAGCGTCCTTGTAAGCTGTTTGAGGCATGACAACTGTTTCGGCCGTTGGTTCCCTCGACAGAAAACAGAATTTCACAGAATCCCGATGTTTCTTCGTTTCAGCCATCGCAAAAATTGATGAACAGGTGAGAAGCACTGCAAAACAAATACGCACCACTTGGTTGTACGACTTTACTCGACGACGCCGATCAATAGACTGATGCCTGAGGGTTGCATTAAGTGGCTTCTAGCGGCGGAAGCTTGATCGACAACGGGTATATCCCACAGAGAACGTTTCCAGTTACTTTTGGGTACTCTCTCGTAATGATTTCAAAATGCCGTTTTTCTGGAGCTGCTGTAAAAAGCATATTGATATATGAATCTGACACCTGGATATTTACAAAATCAACAGAAGTATGTTATTTGGTAATATACCATTATTAAATGAGCGTTTCAAACAATGCAAACTTAAAATTGTGGAAATATTTTTGGTGAAGAAATGAAATTGTATGCCAACTTTTACTGTTAGAACCAGTACATGATAGAAGACGCAGTCATTGTCGAACATATGTGCAATTGTTGTTGCTAGCTTGCTGCTACTGCTTCATACTCTTGCTTGACGGGGCTGGGGGTCATCCTAGGTTAGTGATTCCAGAGACGTCATCATACGTAGAGCTGGCCAGGTCCACCTGTGTTCTTCATCACCACAGTCCCGTACCAGGCCCTCAGCATCCCCCAAGGATACTAATCTTGAAAAAAAAAACAACCCCCCAAAACCCGAGTCGATGGATGTTGTGATTTAGTCTGTGAGTTTGTGAAATCGGTTACAAGCAGATATGAGGCATGTATGTATATATAGCAGGAGTAAGGAAATGGAAACAAAGAAGGCCAAATATCTGATTCAAAACATTTAAAGAAAATCTGAAAAGGATTAGGACATGTTAGTAAGAGATAATAGACATCGTCGCTGATTGGGAGGATGCAAAAAAGTTACTGTCTATTGCGCAATGTAAACACTAAAAACAAAATAAATTAAACTTAGGAAAATTTAGCGCTACTCCATATGATGGCCGTGTACTAGTGAACGAGGAAGACCATTGCTGACCTTTAGAAACATTGTGTGCTCTAGAACTAACTTATATTTTGCTTTTGCTGTTCCGTCGGTGGCCAAAGAGCCCTGCTCTTGACAAGCATATACGACTGCAAACATTGCAGACCAAGCTTTCCACATCCACTACGCTAGCAGTGCGCTTTTGAGCAGCAAGCTTAAATTCTTCATGAAGAATACGTGTTTTTTTTATAGGTGTCGACCCCCCTCCTTAACCTGCTTCCACCATCTGTGGCGATGACAGGCATTACTCCCTCAGTCAGTCTCCAGCTTATTACAGGCCTTTGATGGGGACTTGACACAGCCCTTAAATCTTAGACTTGGTTTATGCTGGGGTCTCTTTCCACTAACAAGTTCCCCATATAGCATCTGTTTAGGGATCCTGCTATCCTTCATTCTAATAAGGTGTCCAGTCCAGCGTAACCGGCTCTTGTGCACCATCGCCTCAATACTCAAGATATCAGCTTTCCTCAGAAACTGTGTATCTGGAGTTTTTACGATCCAGCCAGCATTCAGAATGCGCCTGAGATATCTCTAATGGGAGCGTTCATGGACCTTTACATGATATTTGTAAAGGGTCCATGCTTCACATGAGTTAAGGAGCGATGTCAGTACACATGCACGGTATACAACAATTTTCGTTTGCCATGCTGGGACCAGTCACGAGACTCAAGAGACCAGAAGGAATCAGCTGCTCACTGCAGCCTGAAAGATATTTCATCATCCAGGGAGCAAGAACGGCTGAGTGCTGCCCAAGTACACAAACTTGTCTACCACTTTCAGTGTTGTTTCTCCAACCAAGATAGCTGGTTCCACATATGGATTTCCTCGTGCAGGCTGGAACATTACAACATTGTCCAGGCTAATGCTGAGTCCAAATGCCTTGGAAGAAGCGGAAATACGATTCATAAGTATTTGCATGTCATCCATTGTATGTGTGACTGAGTCACAGTCATCTGCATAGAGGAGGTCACGAATAAGAGACTGGAAAACTTTTTAATTGGCAGCTAATCGGCGCAGATTAAAGAGGCGACCAGAAGACCGATACCTGACATATATTTCCAGAGAACTAACCTTAGCAAAAGCATGGGTAAAAGCATGGGTAAAAGCAGCAGCAAGGTACAAAGAAAAGAGAATTGGGGCAAGGATGTCACCCTGCTTGACACCATTCTCTACAAGAATGGGTCCCGCCATGCCATCACCAACATTGACCAAAGCCTCCATCCCATCATGAAATGATTTAATTATAAATGCAAAGTGATCCGGACAATCAAGTTTGCTAAGTATTTTCCATAGCAAGGTCCTATTCTCAGTATCAAAGGCCTTGGTTAAATCAATGATTACCTGGACAAGATCCATATTCTGCTCATAGCACTTCTGCATCTGTCTCGCTGTGAACATCATATCCATTGTCCCTCTACAAGACCGGAAGCCACATTGAGATTCAGATAGGATATCATTTACGAGACACCCATTCAGGCGGGTAAGAAGAATA
This sequence comes from Octopus sinensis, assembly GCF_006345805.1. Taxonomy (NCBI): domain Eukaryota; kingdom Metazoa; phylum Mollusca; class Cephalopoda; order Octopoda; family Octopodidae; genus Octopus; species Octopus sinensis. Next base: position 77,029,988 of record NC_042999.1, on the reverse strand, counting down.
TTTGCCAGAATCTTGCCAGCAGTTGATAGTAGAGCAATACCTCTGTAGTTACCACACATTATTCTGGTTCCTTTTCCTTTAAAGAGAGGAAAAATAATTTCATCCTTCCAGTCATTAGGCATTGCACCATCCCTCCAAATTACACTAATAAGATCATGAAGGGACTGTATGATGTAATCATCACCAAATCGCTGTACTCTTTGAAGTAAGAAAACAGCACAGACACCTTGTGACAGTATGACTTGACTATAAGAAGGCATTCGACTCTATCACTCATTCATGGCTGTTGAAGTACCTACATCTGGCGAAAGTACCCATCACCCTAATTGCTGTTATAGAGAGACTCACAAAGGAGTGGACAACAATTCTCTCCGTTCCAACTGAGAACAATAATTGTTTCAGATAGTATAGGCATCTCAAAGAGAATATTTCAAGAAGACAGCCTTTCTGTACTTCTTTTCATTTTGGCACTGAATCCATTTTCGTTCTTACAGCAGAAAACAAATGGTTACATGCTAGGATCTTCAACTGCTAGAAATATCAATGTAACTCATAATTTCTTCGTAGACGACTTCAAGATTTATGCTAAAAGTGTTAGCAATGCCAAAACACAACCAGAACTAATAACATTTTCAGCTGATAGCACTCAGTTTACAAAAAAAAAAGAAGACTATGTTGCCCGGAAGACAGTAAAATTGACGCGAAGCGCTGCCTCTCTTGGACATAAGACCACTACATCACATCACACTTTGAAGGCTGTGCGTTTGCAATCCTGGAACAAGAGATTGCCACAAAGTACCTAGTGAACAAGAGAGACAGGGATGCTCTTGTAATCACAAGGTGGAACCGCATGTGTAGGCTATGGCATGTTTCTGTGGAAGACATCACGCATGTGATTAGCAGCTGTCCTAAAATGTCATCACGGTACTACCTTCCTATGCGGCACGATGTTGTCGCTAAAACAATTTACAGTGCCAAGAAAGACTGTTCTGAAATAAACTTAGAAAATCCACTTATTATGGAATACATCCATAAACACTAACTCGAGTAATACTGGTGGAATATTCCCATCAAAACTTCTGTCAAATGTAAACATAAGAGGCCGGATATTGTCATTTGGGATGGAGGGGCAAAGGTATGTATCGTCATAGAGTTCAGCTGCCCAGCTGCCCAGCTGATATAATTATCTCTCTGAAAATCAAAGAAAAAGATGATATCTATGGACAACGGCTTCAAAACACCTCCACCTTCTATATTCAGACTATGAATTCATATTCATACCAATAATAATTGGAGCACTAGGTTTTGTTAGTAAATGCTTAAAGGAGAATTTTGGATAAACTGGAATTTTCAGACAGAGAAATCAACCGGCTGATTCGTACATTACAAGTGCAATCTGTGAATGGAACAGTAAAAATATACAAAATTTTTCTCAAGTTCCAAATGTGAATTTGTCTATGTTAACTACATCGTAAAGATAGAGTCTTGTCTCTTTATTGGAAACTGGCTCCCTCCTCAGTGGGAGATTCATGATAATTAAAAAATAAAAGACATACATAGATGCATACATACATACATGCATGCATATATACATACATACATACATACATACATACATACATACATACATACATAATACAAAATTACATAGGTACACACATCACGATGAGACATGACGTTGTATTACGAGATCCGTCGAAAGGATAACCCCGAGGACAAAGAAATATGAACCCACAGTATGGTGGAAGCCATAGTCACTCATAATAAAAAGGAGTACCCGATGAAATGTTCCACTGAAAACCCCAAATAAAAATATAAACACAATAGACCTGATATAATGATTTGGGATAGAGAAGAGAAACAGTACAGTTGTGGAAATCAGCTGCCCAGCGGATGTTAACATAAAGCTGAAGGTCAATGAGAATACTTACGCTGAACTATTGAGAAATATGTAGTTGCTCTATCCAGATTACAAGTTCAGGTTTACACCTGCAATTATTTCGGCACTGGGACATGTAACACACTACCTAAATACCAATCTTGAGAAATTAGGCTTCTCAAAACCAGAAAGGAGAAAGTTACTTCAAAGACTACTGATCCAAGCCATCACTGGAACTGTAAAAGTCTGTAAAACTTTTCAGAAGTTTATCATTTAATGATATAAAAATATGTCTAGATATGCAACTATATGCATGATAATACATATGTACATAAAATATACAAATGTGCACATTTACAACCATCCATACATACAAAAATACCTTGATGTTGAAATTCCAATGAAGGAGCCTTGGATCTAGATTAGAAACCAGCTATTTCTCTATTGACAAGAAATCTTGGAATAAAACTGAATACTGACACACATACATGTGTGTGTGTGTGTGTGTGTGTGTGTATGTATGTATGTATGTATGTATGTATGTAATGAAAATATTGTGGAATATGCACATTTTCACAGTATTTAGGTCAGAAATCACATTACAAAATATATATGAAATGAAACCAAACTTACCCTACGAGTTCCTTCTAGTGCTGCATTTTATCTCCATGCTATTTTGTCACATTCCAGAATACATAGTTAGACATTTCACAAAATACCGAAGAATATGTAATTTTTTAAAAAATCTCAAACGTTAATTATATTTTTCCCAATAAAGAAACTATGAGCATTGTGTGCATCATAATCCCGAAAAAACTATTACATGAGTGATAAAGGCATTTTTTTGCAAAAATTTCGCAAAATGATTTAATACTGACATCCTTGAGAATTTAACGATTTTAAAAAGTAGATGAAGAAACGCTAAAATAACGAAAGTCATCAATCACAAAAGCAAGCAATGGATATTTTCAAGACATGCCTTGCGTCATGACATGTTCTGTGAGCGTTTGTTGGTATCAACACATTGCTAAACAATAAAATTTGTAGAATTTATTTAATCATTTAATTCTTTATACGAAATAAGCAAAAAACACACGAGATTTTTTACAGGTAAGTGTGTACAATTTATATATATATATATATATATATATATATATATATATATATATATATATATATATATATATATAGATATATATATATATATATATATATATATATATATATATATTATATATATATATATATACATACATATAGATACATACATACATACATGCATACATATATATATACGTATGTATATACATACATACATTCATACATACATACATACATACATACATACATACATACATACATACATACATACATACATATATTCACATACATACTGGCACTCACGTGCACATACGCGCGCGCACACATATTTTTATATACTCATATACACATATGGGTTCATAGCTAAATACATATAATATATATATGTAGAAATCTACAAAACAAAACACAGAGAAAAAAGCAAAAAAAAAAACAAAACAAAACAAAAAAATACCAGTATGTTATTCGGGGTAATTGTTCACTAGTCACTATTGTTTTCAGATGAAGCTGAAAATTCGCCCTCGTCATTCAAATCAGTGCTGCAGCTCTCATTTAACTTTTGTAAAATTTACTCCTGCCACATCTTCTAAGAGGTATAATATACACCTTTCACTATAAGCTCAAGCCTGTAAAGTGTCCTAACCTATGTTTGCTAGTAGACGATAAACACTGTGCCGAATTTCGGGCCTTTCAACAAGTATAACCTACTTCATTTGCTAGAGCTCATTCTACCTATTAAAAATGAGTTAAAAGAAACAAATTTTGGAAATACAACAGAAATTCACATATCAGAAATACTCAGACACGGAAGGAATGCATGAAGAAGTTACCTCTATATGTGCAAATCTCGGACAAGTCGAGCGGTAAGCATTCCCAAGCCTACCGTGTTTAACTGGAACCAGTAATACCCTGTATAAGAACTACCTGGCTAGTGATTTTTAGAAATTGTTCCTGAGCTCAAAGTATTCCGATATAAACTGTTCATTTTATCCTTGTCAACGCCTAGACACCAGAAAAGGTCGTTGTAGTTGTCCATCATTAATCCTGTATTGAATGCAAGGGTTAATAAACATCGTCCACATTGACCGACTGGTAAAGGGTAGGGAACACCTAATACTATTCCAAATTATAGATACCTGATCCTGGTCTTTACTTGACTCATGTCTTTAACCCTAGCGCTATATATGAAGACATATAGCAACCACAGCTCTCACCGTCCACGAATTTCTATAGTCGCTACAACTTTAGTGTATGTCTGCGCACGCACAAAGATTGTGATGGTTAATGACTACAGGCACAAAATGTTCTTGTGGATAATTTGTTCTTTAAGAGGGCAAAATCATATGTTTCGACAATTGCACGTTGGTGTTTCTTTGCAATTTTTCGCACTGCATGTCACTAGACATACTTACAGGTTGCTGTAGCTCTCATTTATGTTTTAATTGAACAACTAATAGTGTTTATGATAGTTTGAGAATATTTTGCTCTTAAGGAGAGGAAATATTTTACAACACAGATTTAAAAACCAAAGTTCTATGGTGGATTTTACGTTATAAGGTTTTCTTGTATTTTCAGGGCACTTTCTATGTGATGTTGATCAGTACGTGATTTTTTTTTTGGATCCGTTATACACCAATTGTACTCAGCAGCTTTGTTGATAGCTGCTTCATTGGAGGACTATCCATCTAGCCTCTTGTTAGTTATAGGAACACGTCTGATGGCGTTCGGTGAGCTGATCGGACACACACACACACACACACACACACACACACACACACACACACACACGCGCGCGCGCACATGTACGGGGGTGGACAAAGAAATTCAAACATCTTGTTAAAAGGAAGATTTATTCATTTAATATGGAGTTGGTTCACTTTTGACGTCAATCACAGCTTTATTACATCGAGGAATTTATTCGTACATGTTCTGATCGATTGTCAGGGAATTTTCGAGCCATTCTTTTAGTAAAATCTGCTTCAGTTCTTTCGGTGATGATGGCAAGGGTACGTGGCTTCTTTCTTGCTGCTCTAAAATGCACCATAAATGCTCGATTATATTGAAATCTGGTAATTACAGGGGCCAGTCCAAATGCTTTCTTTCCCTTTCGTGGTCTTCGTGCCAATTGTGAATAACACTGACCATATGAGAGATGGAGTTACCATCACGTCCTTAGAAATGGAGTTACCACCACGAAACAATATTTGGACACGATCAACCTAAATACTCCTTGGCGTTAACTCTGTCATGCAAAACAACAAACGGATCTGGAGAATTATTCCATGATATGACTGTCTGAATCATCAGAGAGACACCTCTTAGCTTCACAATAGGTACTAAATAGTCAGAGTTAAAAGTTTCTTGGTTCTGTCTGCAAACATGAACCATTTTTCCCATTATCAATGCTGATGGAGGGTGGGGGAGATGTTGCAAGTGAACAGTTTTGGTTGACACTGGATTATCAAGATAATGGTTTAGCTTTGCTGTCACTTTCGCAGCCGTAGTTCTATGGTTTTGTAGACACTATACATTGCACTAGGCTACTGTTCCTCAATGTGAACTTTCCTTTCCGCCAAGAATTATTCTTGTCAGAGCTGGTTTTACCTTGGTTTTAGAGTGCCAACATGATTTTAGAGACTATACTTCTCAAAACATTAAAAAAATTCAACAGTTTCAGCGACCAAGTTCTAGTCATTCACTCTCCAATAATTTATTTTAGTTGGAAATCAGATAGCTCACTCATTTCAACTAAGTTGAACATAATTAAATCAGAGAACTATATCATGAAGTACAAGGTATACATAATGCATATGAATACATACATATATAGATTAGAACAATGTTGTATTTGTCATATTGTCAGTAAAAAAATTGTTTAATATAGGGTGGTGATTATTCACACTTCTCTCAAGATCGAATAACCTTTTTCCTATTCATTCCGTAATTTTCTCAAAATTCTCCGTGGCAAAATGTGTTATGATTTTGTTATTTTGTTTCGCTATAACATTCATTGGGTGAATAATGATCTTTTACAGGAATCGTAGTTTTTTTTTCAGTTGCATTTGCCAAAATAATCACAAATGTTTGTGTTCTGTCAGTTTCGACATTAATTGATTTATTATGTGGTATTTTAGACCTGAGCCCAAAACAAACCGCGAGTGTTTTCGCATTTCACTCCTGCGGGATCGACGAAATATAACGGTTAATGTTGGACAACCCTGACGATTAGTATGCTCCACCAGATCAGCAACATATCTGGGGTTAAAA
>NC_042999.1:76986241-77018741 GCF_006345805.1 Octopus sinensis | reverse complement strand
ACCACACACTACCGGTTTCATCATCACTATCGTAATCTATATATATAAAGCTGAAGTTGTCTGTTTGTGACAGGTTTGGTAGCTTTCAATTAACGCTATCTCCTCCGAGACCCTGCGACCCAAGTTGGCCAAAATTAAAAGTATGATAGAAGAACGCTTGCTCTTCATTCCGTAGAAGAAAAAATTCAAATCGGACCATGTTAACACCAAAAATTATTTACATCAAAAAGGTGCTTTTTTCTATGAAAATCCCTATTTTTACGATTTTTTGACTGCTGTGTCGCCATTTTTCGGTGTATTTCAACCAGAAAAATGTTCACTTAAAGAGAATAACAAGCTACATAATGCAAAATTTTTACTTTTCAAAAATTCCAGTTCTAAAGGGTCGAAACAAACCCGAGCAACGCCGGGCGATACTGCGAGTCATTATTATAGCCACGACTGTCACTATCATTCTTCGTTATTCATGTATATTCTCTTTTATAATTATTCTCTTTTATAATTATCAGAATAACCACCATCATAATTATAAGCATCATCATCATCATTGTCATCATATTAATGACTATCATAATCAGATCAGGTCCGATCTATTTTTAAATAGCATAGGCATTAATATGTTAAATGGAAGTCGTTCAGCGAGAATATTTATATAGGGATTGTTGCGTATCCAAACAAATACCGATGCCCCTACCTAAAGGTGCTGTGGATCGTGTTAAACTGAACAATGTTTTAGGTCGGGGCAGAATCGTTAGCACACCGAGCAAAGTGCTTAGCGGCGTTTCGCCCGACTTCACGTCCTGAGTTCAAATTCTACCGCGGTTGACTTTACATTTCATCCTTTGACCTTGTGTCAAAAATTGAAATCAATATTTTAGGCCGAGTTGCACTTACAAAACTAATTAGTAATAAACCTATAGAATATGGTTTTTTAAAAGGTGTCATTACGTTTAAGCATCAGTATTTTATATTATTTAAACGTAAATTTAAATAAATATACGTACATCAAATGAGAGCGATGAATATATTTTATTACGGTGTCTGAAAAAATCTCTTGCGATATTTAGTTACGACAATGTATGTTCTGAGTTCATACCAGTGACAATTTCTGACCGACGCAAACCTGCTAGGTTGCGGGGACATAAACAAAACCAGCACAGGTTGTCAAGCGGTGGTGGAGGACAAACGCAAACACAGACACACATATGTAAATATTTTTAGTCGTGGCTGTGTGGTAAGAAGCTTGCTTCCCAACCCCATGGTTCTTGGTTCAGTCCCACTGCGTGACACCTTGGGCAAGTGTCAACTACTATAGGCTCGGGCCGGCCAAAGCCTTGTGAGTGGATTTGGTAGACGGAAAACTGAAAGAAACCCGTCGTATATATATATATATATATATATATATATATATATATATATATTTACTTACGGGTATGTGTTTGTCCCTTCACCATCGCTTGACAACCGTAAACGCCATCGCTTGTGTCCCCGTAACTCAGTGGTTCGGCAAAAGAGACCGATAGAATAAGTTCTCGGCTTACAAAGAATAATTCCTGGAGGTCAATTTGTTCGACTAAAGGCGCTGCTCCAGCATGGCCGCAGTCAAATGACTAAAACAAGCAAAAGAATAAAATAATACACTTGTGCACGACTGATATCCACACAGTTCCCATAATAAATTACCAGTATTCTATGTCTGGACAGCAGGAATCAAACAAATTAAGTCGACACTGGTATAAATTTAAACTCGTTGAGTGAAGATGAAACTAAATGTTGCTAAGTTCTCAATCTAATGCATTTCTATTTCGACCAAATTAACGATACTTCCTTTGAAGTCCAATAATACCTAAGATAATTAGGCAAGAGGCTATGGACTAATGACGAAGTAAATACAGTTAGTTGAATCAACTCCTAATGTATTATAGATATTCCAGTTTATTTTTATTTAATCTTTAAAATTAAAGCCTCTCTCGATCAGATTTGAACTGGGAACCGGAGCTACATACTGCAAGGCATTTATTTCGACGCTTTTACTACCTCGACCGTTTCCACGGCTCTCTTTGAACTGCAACAATCCAAACAATTAATCATAGTGAAGAGACTGTTGCCGTTTGTTGAAATAACTCAGACTAAGATCAAGTCAATATATTGATTGCAGTCCGAATGAAATATGTTTCGATCGGCGAATATGTTCTTTCATTATCGAAGTAAATATTTAGTTTCCATTTGTGAAAGCCATAATAATGGGAAAACTCAATGGCTTTTATAATCCATATTTAGAAAAAAATGGTTGTCGCCTCGTAACTAATTTGAATGTAGGCGTGAATAGCCAAATAAAAGCAATACCTGAAAACCATCCAAGGTATCAGAAGTTCGTATTGTGCTAGTGACACATGTGTTATATGCTCGTCACCAACATAATTAATTCTCAGTGACTAAGACTACTACCGAAACGTGAGTAGGTGCTGCTTACTATTATTAGTAGAGGACATTGTAAAATTGATAAATACTCAGTTTTTTGTTCTGAACGCACATATGCCCGACGAACAACGTGTTTTTCAAAAGAAGGAGAAATCTAAAACAAACACGACAAACAACAACGGCACAGGAAGTCGTCAGAGTCGTGCATGCCGCATTGTACCAAGAGGATGGGCAAGAAAAAAAATTTAAACCGGTGAAACGTAGTCCAACCTTTATTATCAACTTTTCGATGACAAAGGCGCAATATGATTTTAATGGATGAACACTATGTGGTGTGATAACTGAAAAAGAATTAATTCAAATTCTGTGATTATTCTCCAAATCTTTTGCCACAATTAATTATAAAGCTAACGATTACTTCTAACTTTTTGGGAAATGAATTTATTTTGGTTGACTATAATTATTAAAGTGGGTACTAATTATACAAACTATATCAAAAACAGTATGCGTACAAGAGGAACTGGGTTGCTAAGATTACAGTGAGGAAGTTGTGGCTAAATGAAAACCTAAATGAAACCTATATCGGCTTCACCAAAATAAGGCTCGGCTTTTATAGAATTCGTCAAGGCAGTGCTGTGGCATTCATGCCTTTTAGGAAAGCAATAGCAGTATGTGGACAGTGAAGTGGTTTCAACCTCTGAGTGAAACCACGACGTAATCTCGGTTGATCAGAATCATAGCTCGTATTTCAAGATGTTGATCGATTTTGATTCAGCAGAAAGCTTCACATTGATGCCTGTAGGGACGGCCAATTGCAGTGTAAATGAGAGAAATTGGCTTGAAGCCTATAACAAAAGGTTGTCTGATGGTTTTGGGAACATAAAATCATACTGTACAACACTCATCAGAAGTATGTCTAACTTTGTTTTTGCCTATTTAGTTATTTGTTTATTTCAAGGTACAGATACCCATATAATTTAGGATCTGATAAAATGGAAAGGGCTGTGTTTGTGCATTGATTTGTGGCCTTTTCAATATAAGCGAAATAAAATACTTTCATTCCTGGAATGAATATGAGTTGCGAAGTGAACTAGCAACAAGTTTAACTCCTGGTACACGATAAGCGCCACAGGTGAAATCAATAATACCAATGCTGCATCTTTATCTGGCATAAAAGAATTGTAAAAGAAAGACAGAAAATGCGTAACAGCTCTCACTATTCACTAAAAGACTGCCAAAGAGCAAATAACAAGTGTACTAATAGCAATCGAGTACATTTAGTTCACCAATTGTTGCCATAAAATAAACGTTTATAACATGGGAGATCGAAACTGATTATTCGGAAGAAGAATTTACCGGTCGTAGTTTGTATTCATTAATAAATTCTTTTGTTTAGAGAATCAACTAATGAAGTTTAGAAATTCGGAATAGACACATTTTAGACAATACTCGATATAGAATATACAATGCGCCTAACATTTCACAAACACATTTTAACGATTCGCAGTGCCGCGTTTATACTAAAGCTCTTCATGCTATGCGATTAAAACAGTCACATTAACCATTGGTTTATTGACTAAGACTCATGCAAGTGTGAAATTTCAACAATCGTTTGTAAACGGTTTGTAAATTAGATATAAGAGCACAAAGAAAATACCTGAAAAGACAAAATATGATTCCACAACACAGAACAAAGCTTACCAAACCTTAGTTTGTATGTATATAATTCGTGCGTGTGTATGTATGTATGTATGTATGTATGTATGTATGTATGTATGTATGTATGTATGTATGTATGTATGTATGTATGTATGTATGTATGTATGCATGTATGCACACATGTATGTATGTAAGTACGTATGTATATACGTGGGTGTGTGTGTGTTTATACACACACGTGCAAGCATACACCCTCCCCCACAAATGAAGTGAAGATGATAATTTTTAATTAAAAAACAAAAAACTATTTACTCGCTTTGTTTATATTTGAACTTTTGGTATTGTTTTATATTTTATTATTCCTTGATATCTATTTATCAATATGCCTATCTATCTATCTATCTATCTATCTATCTATCTATCTACAATTCATTCGAAATATATGTACTAATATGTTGTGATGGATACATATCTGAATCTCCATACTTACATACATACATACATGTATGTATGTATACACACACACACACACACACACCCACCCACAGGTATATATCAAATAAAGGTATATTTGCGTGAAATATTTCATTGATACGCAATCATATCTGAAAAAAATCTATCGATTGGATGTTAGTCATGTAAGAATAATCAATGATTAGTATTTTAGAATGAAAACAAAGTTTGGGTTATGCGCATCTGCGTACGACTGTATGTAATTATAAATAGAAATATATGCAAATTCACAAAAACTCCTACACACTCTGTGCATACATACGTATATTCTTACTAACATAAATACATACACATATGCATACATACATACAAACATGCATACATACATACATTCATACATACATACATACATATATACATACATACATACATACATACGTATATACATACATGCATACATGCATATACACCCACACACACACAAAGGTAGTAAAGTATGCGGGCGAGTACCGTTGGAGCAAGTTGTAGGTAACCACACTGAGTGGTAAGGAGCACCAAGAGTTACCTGAGGTTGGCAATCCCATTGGATTTCATCCAATGAGTAAATTCTGGGTTCCCTTCCCTGGATTATAAATACTTTACCGAGTGTGTATCCAAGACAATTACAATGAATACAGAGATTAATACATTTGTATAGTTCTGCAGTCATTTAGACACCATATTTGTCCGACGCACGTTTCTGCTGCATAGACATCTCGCAAATTGCATTTGCACCCAGTTACATTCATCTGGTTCTTAGTCTATCAGTACAACTTTATGTAAGGTGTCCTGCTACTGACGTGGTCTAAAAAAAATTATGTTGTATATTTGACTGTAAAAGAAAATCATTACATCAGATCTAAAAGGCTCTTAAACTAACCGAAAATTCCAGCAGAAGATTTGATTTGGTTTTTCTCAAACGAGAAAAACTTCGACCAAGATCAAAAATTTGACAGAAGAAATGACAGATGGTTATGTGCAGACCTTTCTGAAGTTCTAAGTGTTATGCATACAAAATTTCCAGTCACTGTCATGGTTTTAGGGGTTGTCAGCAATGAAGGACATGTGATGCCTCCTTACTTCTTTCCACAAGACCTTAGAGTTCACTCTGTTGCGTACACTGAGGCCTTGAAAATAATTAAGCCCTGAATAAACAGTGTATGCAATGTAAGGCCATATGTCTTTCAGTAAGACTCTTCACTATCGCACATGGCTCTAGTAACACAGGAATGGATGGCTGAGAATTTTCATGATCATATAACCCCTAACATTTGATCTCCTAATTCCCCAGATCTCAATCCATTGGACTATTACATGTGGAGCGCTGTTGAGAGAGAGGTCAGTGAACACGACCATAACACCAAAGGTTCTTTGAAAGCTATCATAGTCCGAGTAATGTCCAAAATGAACCAGGACCACTTGATTCGAGCATGTAGACGATTTAGATCTCATATAGAAGCAGTTGTTGAAGTTGAAGGTGGCTTTATTGAATAACATTATAGAAAAAAAGGTTTATTTTTATCCCCATAACATTTTATGATAAAGTTATCTTTATCTGTTTTTTATAAATATAAATTTGTCCTCAAATATCTTACGCACCCTGTATATATATATATATATATATATATATATATTATATATATATATATATAATATATATATATATATATATATATGTATGTATGTATGTATGTATGTATGTATGTATGTATGTATGTATGTATGTATATGATGTGTACTTATTTTCAAGAGGTGCCTGCACACGAGAACTTGAATGGCATTTACTGTGGATTCTGTGTCGGAGGACAAATTACTCCCTATAGGATATTGAGTACATAAACATACAAAGTTTTAAACGAGGTCAGCAGACTACCGGAGCCGGTGTTTCAGCGTGATTTCACCACCACAGTGACAGATACTGTCGAGGTAATATACATGCACACAGAGATGTCTATCTATCTATCTATCTATCTATCTATCTATCTATCTATCTATCTATCTATCTATCTATCTATCTATCTATCTATCTATCTATCTATCTATCTATCTGTCTATCTGTCTGTCTGTCTGTATGTCTGTCTGCCTGCCTGCCTGTTTGCCTGCCTGTCCGTCCGTCCGTCTGTCTGCCTGTCTAAATACAAGATGCGCCAGTTTTTTGAGAACATTTGTATGAATTTAGAGAAAAAACGCATAGCTCATCAAAGAAAAGCTGTATTTGAAAGCAAATTGGTACAGATAATCTTGAGAATCCTTTTATCCTAGCTATTCAATGAATCCACCGTTAGCATCAATGGTTACCTCTGTTGACATGTCCGACTAAGATGATTGGGATATATATATATCCCAATCCGTCGTTTGCACGCTCCAGCAAATTTACTATTACTGTTTAAATATAAGAATGGTAGTTCTTAGTGGGCTAAAAACGACGGATTCATAATTGTACATTTTACACCCCCTCTCTCTCTTTCTCCCTTTTGCTAGCTATGTGTGTGTGTGTATGTGCGTGTGAATGTATGTGTCTGTGAAACAGTAGATATGTATATATGTCTAACTTTATGTGGATTATATTGAACTGATGGATTTGCCTTTTCATTTCGATTTTTCTCTTATTTACTTCGTAAATTTTGCCCCGAGTCGCTTTTTCTTTCATTCTTTCTCTTTCTTCTCCTCTCTCTAAAAGTATATAAATACGCATACACATATACGCATACATATTTTTCTAGCAAATATTGAAAAAAATTGTCGTTATTTTTATGTCATAACGATATAATCGTAGAAGGATCAAAATGGCTCCATCTTTTCCTGATGTAATATAAAATATATCGTTACATCAATATGTAGTTTAGATACATAAATTTGTTGAGGCAATGTCGAACTCTCAATATTGAAATTTCTTTCAACAGTTTAGTATCTATTTGACAAGTGATTATCATCATGATTATTACAGTGATTTATTAATCAAAATCTGATGTTCGATATGCGCAGTTATATATTTGATGTACAATTTATCAATCATCACATCCTTTTATGTATAGTCTAACGTAAAAAATATGTAATTTCTGTTACTGCTCAAATATAAACACATATTGAAATCTTTGTCTTAATTATATACAGTGAATCGCAGCCAGTGATTTGATTGTTTGAATCATTCGGTTAGCAGTAATGTTTCATATGTAAGTGTGTATGTATGTATGTATGTATGTATGTATGTATGTATGTATGTATGTATGTATGTATGTATGTATGCATGCATTTATGTATGTATGTATGTATGTATGTATGTATGTATGTATGTATGTATTTATGTATGTATGTATGTATGTATGTATGTATGTATTTATGTATGTATGTATGTGTGCGCGCGCACGCACGTAATACATGCGCATATTTATTGTATCGGTATATTCTAGGTTCATCCTTTTCGTCATATTTCGTTCAATAGACTTTTATCGTAGCTCTAATTAATTCTTGAATACTTTCGAGAGTACTGTTAATATAAACAAAAAACACTTTGTTTAGACAATTCACATATGTCCTATGAAGTACATGATTGTATTTTCCCTCCTTACAATTCTGCATGAATCCCCAGCATTTTAAAGTTCTCTTTCATGATATCGACAATGTGCTCTACATTACATTTTCTTTACTGGTAACGTCTTTACTGGATCACAGAAACAAGAAAAATCACAGAATCCAGCATCATCGTGTAGCAGCAGGATTTTATCCGCTAACACATGATGCAATTTGTAAAACTTCTCTGCCAGCGATATTAAAACTTCTCTGCCAGCGATATTAATAACATAACTTTTTCAATTGCCTTATTTAGTTCAATGTTTGCGAGATACTAAGCCCCTCTCATCAATAGGATTTCATGCATTTGAAGTGGTCATAAGAGTCTCGTGAAAAGGCCATACTAGAAAAATCAAATCATGGACTACCTCGTCAAATTGCAGTTCGGTGGCAGCTGGTTCTCTTAATTTGGACTCGATCTCACAGCTCCTCTTCGAATTGCATGTGAATGCTACCAATATTCCTAATGATGGTCCGCATATGCTCTTTTTTAATTTCAAAGCGAAATTCCTTAATTGATAAAATACTATTCTTTTATAGCATTCTTTCGTATTGCTGTAATATAGTTGGAACGCTCCAGGTAAATTTCCGCTATCATTCTTGTTTTAATATGGTGGCAACATCAGTCACAAAAGTTTGCAGCAATAACTATAAACTATTTCCTCCGATTTTTATCTCTTGTGGTAATTTCTCATACCTTATAGTAACAGTTCCGTAGCCATCAGGAAAAAGAACAATACATTATTGCATCCATCTTGTTGCCTATCTCAAGTGTATACTAGCTGGTAGTAAACTTTTTGGAGATAGAACACATAAATACCCATTCTAGAAACTATAAGGGAAGCTTTTTTGCACATTTTAGAGAAAAATCCAAAGCTTTGCATAACAACACGTTGAGAACACATTTATACGCATTTGTCCATCAAATTTTACAATGTAGATTTTTTCTCTTCATTTTAGCATGCTGAATGAAATTCCAGACCATCTTCAAATGTTCAAGTAAGTTTATAAAAACCAGAGTCCAGCTTCCTAAACCGATATATGCATGAGCCTACCCAGCAATAAAATCATTGTCATTTGTACTCCAAAACTCACTCTCCTTTCTACACGAAAGAGATATATGCGACTAAAGTAGTCAACTGATCATTCACGTTCCCTTTTCATTTATTCGCAGTCCTTTCGACAAATACCAGTTCTGAACCATAACGCTTTCTTTCCATGTCTACCACAACAAACTCATAACACTTCTGAGAAGCCAAGGCTTGCATATATGGTACGAGTACCATCATTTCTTGAGGAACTCTCATCTTGTTCTCAAATATCTGGACTTCTTTCAATATGTAACTCTAAGCGCCGAATTGGGTACTAGGTTCAAGTAGAAGCAGCTCATTGGCCATAGAATGTAAGGATGACATCTTGGAGAGGGTCCGAGCATACATTGTATAAGTAGTTTGCAAATTCTTTTGAAGATACCTTTAATAATATACTAAACTTATTTCAATTAAAATTTTGTAATCTACAATCTAACGTTATATATAAGGTTACACACAAATACACACACACACTAGTTTCAAATTTTGGCGCAAAGCCAGCAGTTTCGGGAGGAGATAAATAAATTACATCACCCCCAGAGTTCAACGGAAAGGGATGAAAGACACAGTCAACTTTGGCGGAGTATGAACTCAAAACCGAAAGTCGGACGAAAAGTCTCTAAGCATTTTGCCCGGCGTACTAACGATTTTGCCAGTTTGTCGCCCTGCCATGCTGGACCGCAGAAATCTACAAATTTGTTTTCCTTCTCTCTCTGTTTATTTTCTCTTATTCATTTCTGTTGAAAACTTCATTTTTCCCGAGCGTCAAACTAATACACATGCTTGTTGTTCATACATCTGTCTTCGTCTTTTGTTTTTCTATAAATTTCGACTATACACATATATATAATTGATGGATAGATATACGTATATAAATATATATATGTATATATATATATATATATATATATATATATATATATATATATATATATATATATATATATATATTATATATATATATATATATATATATATATATATATATATATATATATATATACTAGCTGAAGGTGACCCGCTCTACGCGCGGGTAAGAGTATGGTATATATATATAAATGTATACAAATTATATATATATAAATACAGATATATGCACTTTGTATATATAAAAATTATTATATATACATATTTATATATAGATACACACATATATAAATTAACCCAATAAATATCTGATTCATTATATTTGTTGTCATGATTGAGTGGTTGTGGTGCCGATGATAATTCTCTCTATGAATGCAGACAGACGTAGAGAGTGAGAGTGTGTGAAAGCGCTGTGGAAGGCAGGGAGGGGGGATAACGGACGCTGTGAAACGACGTTATAAAGAGTAAGTGAATGTAAGGGAGGTAGACGCTGTGAAACGACGTTATAGATAGAATGTGAAAGGAAGGGAGAAAAGTCAGTGAGTGATGGAGGAAGACAGATACATAAAAGAATGAGAGTGTTTGATGTTTTGTTTGTTGGACCAATGTATTAAGATAGTATTGTTTTATTGTTTTAAAACGAAAGAGGCAATGTGTTTGTTTCAAAAATTAAAAAAATCTGCAATAGTGAATGAAATTAGAATTCACACCCAGCTCAGTTTTGTAGAAAGAGTATCACGACGTGAACTCATGAGTTGGGAGTTTGACTGAGCGAGTTTATATGGTGACACATGCCAGTCCTTTCGACACCACCTAAACAATGGAATAGTGTATAAAATGTAATTAACAACTCATTCACTTTATGAATGTCTTATGTTAGCGAAGAAACAATAACTTGACAAAACCGTTTAATGGAGACGTAGAAGGAATCGGAAAATGAGGAATAAAGAGAATGAGTTGGATCAAATGTTTGCAAACATCCGAACCCAATGTTCTTTATGAACCATGTCTTTATTTTAATGTCTTTATTTTAATGTCTTTATTTTCAAGAATGAAGAGGTGCAAAATAAAAAATCAAGCAAAATTTCATGACTTACAATCAGTTTTCTTTTGTCAGAGCCTCCTGATAAACCACGTTCCTTGTGCGCTCATCATTGCCAAGAATGAAGAGTTTATGTGGATTTCCAACTCGAGAACCGGCTACGTACAATTGACCATGACTGAAAACTGGTTGTGACAGGTTAATGCCTACAATGTCCAGTGATTGTCCCTGTGACTTGTTGATTGTCATCGCGAAGCATAGTTTTATCGGAAATTGAAAGCGTTTAAACTGAATGGGAACATCAGAGGGTGAAATACTCATTTTATGTATCATCTTGATTGTTCCTACAAATGGTCCACTCAAAATTTCAGCAGTTATAACATGGCTTTGAATCCTCCTTATAACCATTCGGGTTCCATTGCATATTTCAGGCGTTTCCATATTTCTGAGCACCATAATTGGAGCACCGACTTTCAAACACAAATGATGAGGTGGAAGTTCCGGAGGTGTTAGCTTGTTGAGTAGCTCGGGTGGATATTTGACTGCATCATTCTCATCTTTATTTGTATCGATGGACATGAAAGAAACTATCTCACCAGGAATCATATCAAGTACTTGTTTATTTGTAGCATCAGCTGTTGTATTATGAGGCGATAGAATAGCTCTTGCTCTTAGCCAATCGAGATCCTGGAAGTTGGTTTCGACGTCAGGTAAAACGGCTCTTATAAGTTCTTCTACATTTGAAACGAAATTCTCAAAAGGCAACCGAATATGCTCATCATCAACGAAAGGCAAAACTCCATCACCAAGATCTAATAGGTGTTTTGCGAAAGCCTCAGACTCCACATCACCATGTAGGTGGACTCTCATGTTTGTTTGAAGATGGCGACTGATAACACTGTGCCACACATAAGAATGCTTTATACATGCATTAACCTCATCGGCTCTAGTGCCTGCTCGGACAACAGGAAAAGTTTGTCGAAAATCTCCTGCCATGAGAAACGTAGTTCCACCCATTATTTTTGTATTGTGAGGCAAATCTTGGAGAGTTCTGTCAAGAGCCTCAAACATGGCCTTATCCCAAATAAAAAGACTGCATTCACGAAGAAGTCTTGCTCTTGAGGAACTACGATCTATATTTCATATAGGATTATCTTTCTTTCCAATGTCCATGGGCAATTTGAATGCACTATGTGCCGTACGGCCGCCTTGAAGCAGTGTCGCTGCAATACCACTTGAGGCACATGCAATGGCAATTCGACGTTCAGCGCGCAGCTTTGCGAGAATCAAATTGATAACAAAGTTTTACCAGTACCACCTGGAGCATTCAAAAAGAAAAGCTTTCCTTGGTTCAATCTAACGCTGTCAATAATTTCATTATAAATCTCTCTTTGTTCAGGCAAAAGTCTTGGTTCATCTCGCGTAATTGTTTCCGTCAATTCGGCAATGTTGTAGTTTTTTTCTGACATGTATTCAACATCCAAAGGCGCTTCATGATAGACAGGTGTTGGCAGATGGAATTCACTTAAACCGCGTATAACATAGCGTCTGATGTGTCTGTCTATGTCGATTAATGCCTCATTATAAACATCGTCGTTGCCATCACGTAGCGCTAAATTAGCCTGTATGTCCTTTGATAGGCTCTGTCTGAACGATTCCCAAAGGTTAAGAGGGTTGCTGGGATTGCAGTGGATTAATATGCTACAAAACAATCGACGCATTTGCCATGGCAGCTTACAATTTGAGGCCTCTGTTAATGTCCTGTGTAAGTGGTCGTCATTGAGAAGTCCGCGCCTCAAACATGCTTCTCTGTAAGTGGCGCAGATGATACCATCAACCGTGCGAAGATCAGCAAAAGACTTCGGTCCAGTAACTACATGAAGTAGCATTCTCAAAAAGAAGATTTCCTATTTGGTAGGATGAATATTATACACACGCCCAATGACGTTCTTCCTAGAAACACCGGGCCAATTGTCAAGTTCTGTTCCATGTGACCTGTGCTTCCAATTATTGTTGTTGTATGTGTAATATTCCGGTACTCCAGGGTAAATGAGAGTAGCAGCAAACTCATCAACTGAACACAATTTAAAAAATGCTGTAAGCGTAGTCTCTTTTGAATTTTCAATGACTTGACGTGCATTTTTCTCTGTGAAGTAAACCAGCTGTCTCTTCTGTAAATGAACATTCAGGTGGAAAACTGATGGTGAGCTTAGATGAATCTCGTATCCAAAAATGCGCCACGCTGCATAATTGGAGGATACATACCTACCCAAAACGAATTGTTTAATTTCGTCATGTCTAAGGTCTTCATCACTGAACACAAACACGGCCATATCATCGCCCTTATTAATGTACTTGCAGAGGTATTGTATGCATCTCACCGAACTGCAGTACTCAACATTAATGTGTGCATTAAATGTTTTGGAAAGCAAAGGGTTGAATGGAACGATCCAGGCATTATCAACATCTAATGTTTTTAGCCGTTGTCTAATTGTAGCTGTGCGGCCACCCAAACCTGGGTCACGCCTTCGGTAGATGGGATATACGTCATTCGTAGTGCAGGTTTGACCGCAATAGTCTCTAGGGTACCGCTTCGAACATGTGGCGATGATAATTCTAGACCCCTTTTCACATTTTGATGAAGAGAACCCGATTTCATTCGGGTCTACTGGGGCCACATATAGGTGTGTGTGTGTGTGTGTGTGTGTGTGTGCACGCTGTAGAAATTAAATTAGAGATAAAACCACTAATAGGGAAATGAAACAGTAAAAAACAAAAAAACAAAAACATAAAAATAAAAAGATAATATTAGATATATGTATATATGTGTGTGTGTGTGTGTTGACAGGTAGACAATAGAATGCGATGGCGATGGCGATGTAATATTTGTTTCTGTCTATGAACGCAGAAAGATACATGAGTAAAATGTATGGGAAGCTAAGAGATAGAGTGAGTGAAAATGTTCTTGGAAGAGAGGAAATAGCGAGAGAGTGATTTGAGGAAGACTTTACATTAAATAACTGGAGTGGACTTGTCAAAAGAAGGGGAGTGAGAGGGTGAATGGAGGAAATAGCGTGAGTGAGGAAGATGGTCCCTAGCAACCACACTTTTTAAGCTAGGGATTTCTAAGGTAGCCCACGAGCATCGTCACATCATTCTACATGTCCCTGTAAATTTTGAAGCGAATCGGACGGGACCTAGTGGCATTGAAAGCGAACCAAGCGGTAAAAACGCATTTCAGTTTTATATATATATATTATATATATATATATAATATATATATATATATATATAATATATATATATATATATGTATGTATGTGTGTGTGTGTGTGTGTGTGTGTGTGTGGATGTGCACAGAATTCATAAAATATTTTAGATATTTTCTCACTGATACACATTCACACATTTAAGAGGCGATATAAAGTCGACTGAATCGATTTCAGAGACATACATTTCAAATTATAATGAAGTGGACAAAACTAATGAGGCCTAATATGTCCAAAATGTTTCAGGAGCTGTTACAGCGTCAGCTAAAGATTAGAATATCCTTCCTTTCACTGTATTAGCTATTTTCAATTTTAATTGACTGGATCATCTTCGTTGTGTCAACTCTTTAAAGATAATTTGTTATTTAGATTTTAAATTGTTGCCACGTCTTTGACTCACTCAAGCAGTGTTAAATAATGTTTACCCCCCCCCTCATATAATATACTCTCGTGTGACTAATGTTATCGTGCTTAATACGTCGTTTATTACTCTATTAGAGATGCGTTACTCTTCTTGCCAAGTCACTTAACTATATTATTCTGTAGCATCTTAGCAGTACTCTATTTTCGACTACTGCTTCGTAGTGCTTCTTATTTTACCATTATTTAGTACTGAAAAAAGAAAATCCTTACTTATTTAACTTTGTAGCATTAAAAGAATACTTTTTATTTTTCTTATGTGTAAAACGTTATCATTTACCTATTATGTAATAATGGTTTCAAATATAGGCACAAGGCCAGATATTTCAGGGGAGAGAGAGCATATCGATGACATCGATCCCAGCAATCAAATGGTACTTATTTTATCGACCCCAAAAGGATGAAAGGTAAAGTCGACCTCGGTCGAATCAGAACATAAAGCCGGACGAAATGCTACTAAGCATTTTTGCCCAGCACGCTAACGATTCTACCAGCTTGATGCCTTACCATTATCTAATATTAAAAGAAAAAAAAAACTTATTTAACTTGGTAATATTAAAAATACTCTTTATTTTTCTTATATCTAAAGCGTTACTATTTACTTGTTATGTAATATTAAAATATATCACTCCGTATTCCCTTGTTTCCTAAAATTAAAATATCCAATAATTCTGTCAGCCTCTTTGGATCGTTTTGCCATTCAAATGTGTAATACAAACAAGTAAAATACGGTAAAGGAAAAGGCTTTGAGGAAAATAACTCTGACCTACTTTCGTGTAGATTAATTTTTAAATAGAGATCATCAGAGATAATTTAATAACGTAATCAACAGCAGCAGAAGAAGATGAAGATGAGTATGTCGTTATAATAAGGATGCTGAGGATAATGCAGAAAAGATTGAATTTCCTGAGACATACAATTATATTAATTTCCCTTCTAGAAAATAAATTTATACGTGAATTACTTTACGGTAATGAAATGAGGAAGCAAGGAGGGCGGCAAAGTAAAAACAGTTTAGAAAAATATCACTTTAATTCTATTATAGGGATTCTGTTTTTCACGTGGTTACATTCGTTGTGTAGAATCGAAACCGGATCGCAAACAGTACTCGCTTAGCATAGCTGACATATTTATAAATTAATTGTTTATCGTTCTGAAAATGAGTGTTCCGGTGATTAAATCGATATTGTACCCAATGTACTGAATTTTACTCGTCTCATTACCGTAAACTTCCCAAATAATGAAGACCTGGGGGATTTGTGTGCTATTATCGTAAACTTTCTGCAGTCTAAGAAGTATTTTAAATGCATTTATTACATAAACAAAGTCGGTAAAATAACTAAGAAATAGAAATACAGTTTGATAAATAGCAGTTTATTAGCTGTTACGGATCTTTTCGGCTTGAACGGCAGTTTTTCTAGCGGTGTCATATGAAATTGTCATCCATAATTATGACCCTAGTATCGATCTATTGCATTTCAATCTGTTTTAGGGTTAGGGTTAATTAGGGTTAGGGTTAGGGTTAGCGTTAGGGTTAGGGGTGGGGGAAGGGTATCTTTTTTTCTTCAGAAATGTAAATAAACCCAATCTGTTTCTTAAACGAGAGACATATTCATACGGCACAGAATGTTTTCACCTCAATAGACGTCATTGATTGGTTGAAATTGCAGAAATTGAAGAGAAAAAAAAATATCTTACAAACTATAGAATTTTCTTAATAAAACTAAGAGAAAAAGATGTTTTATAAACACATTCTACCTGTATACGAAGTTTAAAAGTGTTTAGTTACGTGGAAATTATTTTAAAAATACTGCCGTTCAAACCGAAAAGATCCGCTGTTACATGCATAAATAGCAGTTAGAACAAAAATATAAATTAGAATAAAACCATCAATAACTCCCTCCTCCAAATCTTTGCACTTTCCTGAATGCTTTTCTCTTTAAAGATTTTGTAATGTGCCTTGTTTAGCGGTGATCATTTGTTTTGTGATCATTTTATTTTTAAGAATATGTGCTTGCGTTGAGAAATGTGGATTCTGCAAAAATAATAAAGAATTCTATTCATACATAATTGAGCTTTACACCAAGAGGCGTTTGTAGTTATTCCGTTCCCATCAACATCTGCGTCGGAGCAAATTACTCTCATCTCGATTTTCGAGGTTAATCACTCTGACGGCAACCACCTGATCCAAACAAGTTTAGGTCAATTCAATGTCATTTTGAACTGAAAGCCTATCACCAATATCATTATTACTATGTAGTGGACTTTCTATGTAATGATTTTCTATGCTCGTACGGCCTGTGCTCGTACGGTCAAATTCTACATAATTCCTCGGTTCGGAGTGATATTCGGTGACAAATAACACGAAAATATATTTCAACAATCTGAAACTAACTTAGATGCGTGGAGGTGGTCTCTACTGTTTAAGTATTTACTCATTTCATGTAATTCGTGAAAAGGTTCTTTATCCATATATTCTCTTTTGGTGTTTTAAAAGATTGATAAACACTATTGCTTATGAGGCTCTAGGACTATGAAAGTAACCACGAATTTCATCCTTGATTGGCCAGACATGCTGTACCTATACGAATTGTCAGTCGTTCTTTAATATGCTTCAAATCACTACCACTTGCCCATATTTTCATTTGTACATATTTCTATTAAATAAGGGATAAATAAGTAAGGTACAAAAATATTTCCATTAAATACAAATATGGAAGATTTTCACGGAAAATGTTTATCGAACTGAAAACTTCCGATTAAATGAAATTATCCCTGTACCTAGTAGATGAAAACTCTATTAAGAAGTACTTAAAATCTAAAAGCAACAAGCATAGGAGATAACCCCAATAAAATTAATTGATCAACATTTGGAGCATCTAGATTTGACGAAGTTGTATATTTATATCACTGTAATGTGTCTTAATGAGTTCGGCAAATATCGTGTTGTAGACTATAGCCGCCGTGAGTATATTGTAAAGCAAGAGTGAGAAGAGTTAAGCTGGAAGCCAAGAAGGGATGATGAGCCACCAAAGAGAAGGTATTACGGTACCATATCGTTGGATATCGTCTGATGATATCAATTCATCGTGGTTAAAGTTACGCTTACCAAAGGTGAGTCAGGACAAAACGGCTTTAGATGTAATCAATATCGTTCCTATACACACGCGCAGACACACACGCCTTCATACACTTATATATACATGTGTGTTTGTGTGTGTGCATGTATGTGTGTGCATGTGTTCATGTGTGTGTGTGTGTGTGTGTGTGAATATTTATACACACACATACATATTTATATAATACCCTCAATTCTGAGAAGACCAATTACACAAGAAAGGGTGCAATGTATTTTAGAATTTAGAATATATATACATTTACTTCGAATCAAGAACCTACAGCGGTTTGACAGTTTCAAATCTCGCGGCATTATTCAGGGGCTCTTAGGAAAACCAACCCACCATACAGGAAACATATAATCCGGTGTTTCTTAACTAGGGTCCATATAGCCCCTGGTGATCCTCATAAAATTATGTTGTTAAAATTTTTCTGCAATAAATTGGCTATACTTCTACAATACACAAAATATTTTAACACATAGAAAACCCAGCAACACATGCTTCCTTAAAATACCTCATTTTAGCGAGAGGATAACTACGTCCATCCGAAGAGCCAATAGAAGAGAAGAACTACACACAATTCAGCACTTCAACTCGATGCCAAAATAGGATACTCCAGAAATGAACTTGCACGCATCCAGGGTAAGTGCAGCAGAGCGGAGGACAAGGTAACCCACTCTACACGCTTCCTAGATATATTGAAAACAAACAGGTACCCTAGATCCATTGTAAATCGGATTAAGTACCCAAGACGACCAACACGCCGAACACATAGAAAACTCAGCAACACATGCTTCCTTAAAATACCCCATTTTAGTGAGAGGATAACTACATCCATCCGAAGAGCCAAAAGAAGAGAAGGGCTAGACATACAACTAGCCCACTCCGGCCCTTCTCTGAGAGGACACCTCACTAAGAAACCAACAAGGGACAACAATCAATGTACACTGACAAACTGTCCCATCAGTGACACAGATTTATGCCAACAGCTAAATGTTGAGTATAGAATACAACGTAACAAATGCAACAAGCTCTATGTGGGTAGCACAACAAGACCATTACACATTCGCATCGAAGAATATCTGAACATGAGCGCCTTCTCCTTCAGAAAACATCTAGACAGATGTCGGAACACCAACAAAAGCATAACGGTCACAACTGAGGCCAATGAAAGAAATTTGGGTAATTTAAGAATTAAGGAAGCTATACTCATACACAGACTAGGGCCCCAAATTAACAACATGCTGGAGGTTGGTAATCAATACATTATTTAGATACATCTGGATGCGTGTAGGTTCATTTTTGATAATATGCTCATCTGCAGTTTATAACAAAAAAAAAAAAAAAAAAAGAGAGAGAGAGAGAGAGAGAGAGAGAAGAGAAAAACAGATGAGAAAAAAAGGAAGCTGCACGTATAATACATAACTTAGAAGCAGCGCTGCGGATGTACCAGCACACACGAGATTGAGACAGGGCCGAGCTCACACACTTCTCATGAGGAATTCCGGAAGGAGCATCGTGAGACCACTGCTGAGACGCTTCCAAAAAATAAAACAGAAAAGCCGTTAGAAAACCGATTATAGCAGCGACTCCATCTAATAATATTTGAAGAAGGAATATTATTCCGAAATATCATATCAGACTATGGATGACTAAATTACAACTGGTAATATAGCCCATTGTCTGTATTATAGTGCATTGTTGTACCATTCAAAACTTTCTATTCTTTACAAACAATACACAATGCTTCAAGCGAACTACAATACTCTCCTATTTTAACAATGTTTTTCTATACAATTCCCAATAATATTTAATTATCAAAATGTAGCATGATATTTTAAACACCAAATGGCTTGGAGGATCCATTCGAGTAAAACAAGAACCAAAGGGGTCGACAAGCAAAAAATGGTTGAGAAACACTGATAGATTCGAAGAAAAAAAAAACGAAGGAAAGAAGAAAAGAAAGCAAAAGCTCACAAAAGTAGTCTAAAAACAAACCCTGAAATGATTAACGTCTATTCGATTCTATTGTTACAGCATTTAAGTTAGATTGTATGATCAGATATTTTTAAACTGTTACGCACGTGGCTAATTATGATCTATTTAAAACAACGCTTATGGAGATCACAGATAAGCTTTGAATCTATCTATAAAAACAATTATAATCTATAACGTAAAAAAAATTTTGAATTATTGACTGTGCTTTAGAAATATCAAGGTCTAACTTAGGTGCTGACAACATATAGATATGAAATATTCTTGAAAGAAAATATATTAAAAGAATACAAAATGTATATTAAAGTGTGAAAGTAGTACGCTTCAAATAAATATTTGACTCTATAAAAAAGGCATTAACAACTACTATGAATAAATGTGTATAGCTAAATACCAACGACAAAAACTGGTTACAGCTGAAAATGATCAATATGTAGAGAAAGGTTAGAAAATATTTTTAAAAAAAGGCTGCTAAAAAAAGAGATCTACAGTGTTAAAGTGCATTGAAATACAACTAATTTAATTATAATGGACTAAATTGCTAATATTAAATAATTAGAAGTTAAAAATACGAAACGATACGCGAACGATGTGTAACGCAATAGATAGTACAAACTTTAGTTCAAAAATATAAAATATGATCTAAAATTAAATGTTAATCTAATACAAGTACACATACTTTTATCTTAAGCTCTTGAAACCAGGTATGTTATGGAATTCGGTGTGTTCGGGATTTAGGAAATGGTAGTACGGTATATTCATAGGATATCTCTTCAATTATAAGTCATAATGCTCAGAAATAGCCAAGGTAGAGACCCAGCTTTTGAAAACAAGATTGTGATTTGTATGTGTCTCGATCGTAGGTTGAACTACAGCTTTGAGCTCATAAGGAAATCATAACAGTGTATTGACAAGCCTAGCCTAGTAGGGCATTTGGAAATTTTAACCAGCTTACTATAATTATGAGAAAAATATCACCGATAAGCTTAGGAGGATGTAAAAATACATATTAAGCAAGACACATATGTACCAAATGCTCAGCAAAAGTATATAAACACGGCCTAGCGAAAGTATTGTACAGTATGGTTCATTTGTGTCAAGAATATTCACACTGAGTGAGATTAAAGGCTTTAAATATTATATCTTATTTTTATTGTAATAAACAGTTAAATAAAATACGATAGACAAAAAAATTATTAGTGTACTTTTTAATCAGATATCATCTTCACAAATCCGTCAATGTAATTTTCAGCTGCATCATAATCTGCAGAAACCTTTTTATAACAGGTTGGACCTTTTCCTTTTCATGGGCAGCTCGATTAATTAATTTTCTTTAACTAAACACTTTCAAACTTCGAATACTGGTAGACTGTGTCCTATAGAAAATCTTTTACTCTTAGCGTTGTTGAGAAAAGTTTTTATTTTCGAAGTTATTTCGTATTAAAGTTGTATTTCAGTAATTTCCCACAGGTTTTCAAACATTTTACACCATCATACTTCTTAAATTTCTGCAGTCAACCTTCTGAATATTCACACACCTTCAATGTTCACTTCTTCCTGTTATTTTCTCACTTGTTTAATGACTATCAGTCAGTTGGATACTTTCGATTCTTCGCTGTTGAATCCACTCAACCAGTACACGGTCATGACCTCAATCTTTTTTGTTCAATGGAATGTTTTGCTATTTTTCATTAATGTTTGGTCATCATTATCACAGTAAAGCTTCAACAGCTTACCACACTGTCTCTCAATGTTATATACTGCGGTAATTCAAACACGGAAATCTCCAGTAAGATACTGCACAGCTACATTACACCCAATCGGGTGGCAATTTCTGCCTTCCCAATTCCATTTACAAGGTATAACTCGAACCAAGTCTAAAAAGAACATTTGCTCAAGATGTCACGCAATAGGATCGAACCTGGTTACGAATCGAAATTTTTCAAAATCAGCCGGTCACACTGCACACCATTCTCTCACCCTCTTCCTCCCTCTCTCTCTCTCCCCATCAATAGAGAGATCTTCGCTCTCTTCATCCAGGTTTCACATAAATGGCTGCTGGTGTAACAATAGATGAATATAGCTATA
Organism: Octopus sinensis; assembly: GCF_006345805.1. Lineage (NCBI taxonomy): Eukaryota > Metazoa > Mollusca > Cephalopoda > Octopoda > Octopodidae > Octopus > Octopus sinensis. The sequence goes on along the minus strand of NC_042999.1, from coordinate 76,996,708 downwards.
ACTTGTTCTTCTTACTGATGGTTTTCGATGTATATATGCATACATACATGCATACATATGTACACACACACACACACACGCACACACACACACACATCAACCTATACACTCACACTCTCACACACACATACACAATTCCTTACCTTTAAAATCACAAATTCTATGCAAACATATATGCATATATTCTAATCAGCTTTTAATTATTCAACATAGGCAATTCAATCTATTCTAATTAGATTACTTTTCTTTCACTGAATTTTTACTCTATACATTTAGTGTCCTAAATTTTGATTTTGTTTTCTAAGACCGTTTCTTTACGTATTATTGTATAGAAACTTGCTTGAATATTTTCGTGTTTCACAGTTTTTTTCTATCGATATATAGCTATACAAAACTTTTCACAGTAACTGTTTATGGCTAATTTTTATGCTATCAATAGTCAACTCTTGATTTGAAATGAACTTCTTTCACTTAATTCACAATTTGTATGCTATTAATATGTTTTCTTTCAATAACATTTCGTATTTAATATTGTTACCACCTAAATTTGTCCTTGATATTTCTTAAGTGTTCTCTATATGATTCACGTTTGTTTATCTCATCACTTGCTATAAACTTAATGCTTATCAGTTCTTGGGGTAGATATAAATTAAGAAGCTCGCAATCCGCAAGGACCTCAGAATAAATAAAAGTATGTATTTTCAATTTTCGTGAGATGTTCTGGTGCAATATTTTTAAAGAGCGAACGCGTATCCAAGTTACATACAACTTAGGGTGCCATCAATTCTAAATCGAAGACTAATCTTCATTTATGGTCACTCTAAATATTGTTTTGTAATATTTCAAGAATGTATCATTAGTTTGTTTAGTTTCCCACATTTTATGATAATTTTTAAGCTAAGAAAATGAACTTTCTATCAAATTCATAAAAATGAAAGGCCTCAGAAGCCAAGTTCCTTTGCATGTTACATGATTGTCTTAACACCATTTCCGGCAATTGTGAGTAGACAACTGTTGTGCCTTCTTAAATTTTGGCACCTTTAGAAGCTATTCTCATTTGTAGCTATTCTCATTTGAACCAATTTTTCCTTTTATTAAGTGTTATTTGTTTCCGCCGCACCATCAACCTTGTAGTATGGTGGTCTCTAAGACCGCCACTCACAATCTCTCACAATCACACACACAATTTAGCATGTTTTCTCAACACCCATTCAAATACTTGAATGATATCTTCTCACTGATAGATCCTAACCTTTCCATAATACCTTTGTCTTTCCAGTATTCATATTCTACTGTCTTGCAAACCTCGTTCCTTTTTTTGATCTCAGATCTATTGCTGGTCACTTTGCTCTCCGACCTGTCTCTATGTTCAAAGGCTGTCTTTACACATTCGTTACTTGTTCGTTTCCTTTTTTTTTTACATTCTGGTCGCAGTACCTTACTGTCTAATATTCTGCATAACTTAGTTCTGTGCTCTGTTTGTCTTAGTCATACGAGCTAATATTTCGCTTAATTTTCGTTTATTGTTTTTGTATGTCGATCAGTCCTAGACGACAGTCTGGGCACGCTGCATTAAGTGAGTAATTCTTTTGTTAATGCCCTGAAATTACCTTGATCTTCAGTCGACAGCTGAAGAAAGATTCTGTTTAGGTTGTTGCTATCTTGCCCCCCACACACACACACACACACACACACATACACACACACACACACACACACACACACACACATGCATTAAAAGTGAGCTTGAATCTTGCTTGCTTGCAATGTTACCCAGCCAGACTGGCACATAATGGGAAAATACTAAGAAATAAGTTCTGAAATGTGAATACGAACGGAATAAAACAAGTTTCTCGTAAATCGGACAAGTGATTGTTGAGATTTTAGGGGTTTTCGGGGGGTATAAATACCCAAACCGGTGCATAATGGGAAAATATTACGAAAATAACTTACTCAATATTATTGAACATTTTTGGTGCATTTTAGAAAAACAAGAGTCGATATCCTCCACCATCATCACTACAAGAACTGGAGACTGTTTTAGCTGAAGAATGGGCAAAAATTCTTTTGGAAACAATTCAAACTTTGTACGAGTCTCTACTTCCTTCGTAGAATTCAAGCTGTAATTACTGCCAAAGGCGGTCCTACCCCATATTAAAATAATTTTGTTTGAAATTTTAAGGTGTTTCCGTTATTTCGTCTAACCCCTATATATATATATATATATATATATATATAGTCTTTCTGACACGCACGTATACACACACAGTGTTCAAATATGTATAATGGAGCATATTGATGCATAGAAATAGATGATGCCAATAGATGTACAAGAATAAAAGAAAACAAATGTAGGTGGCAGAAAAATAGCGCTGAAATTGATAAATAGAGAGAATCGTTCGGGATCAATGAAAATATAACGGTATAAAAACATTAAAAAATTATTTATGTGAAAGCAATATATGTGTATATTTGAAAAAAAAATTAATATGCGTGATCTTCTGATTATATAGCCGTGGAAATTAAAACGTCAGGCGAGATACAGAGAGGGCAAGAAGAATTTGGGGAGTTGCAATGAATCGTTAATGGCATTATTTATTTCTATACAACTACACACCTCTTTACATATACGTGTACAGCAATGTACATGTGCGTGCTTATCAGTATGTGTGTGTGTGTGTGTGTTTGTGGTATTTTGCGCACGAATGTGTGCTTGAGAGAATTATTCATATGTGTATTTCGTCCGCAATTCTTACCATTCTGCGTTCACATTTCTAAATATATTGGTTGTCTTTTCAGTCTTAATGGTGAATACACACGTATAACTCTATACATTTCTCATCTCCATAACCATGCGTAAAGTGTATTACAAGGATTAAATGAAAATTATAGAATAATCATAATCAACACAGCATACATTATACCAAACCTTTTACTATCATGAATGTTACACTACGACAACATTAAAATTAAAAAAAAGAAAATTCATAAAGCCATGTAAAGTCACAAACACGCTACTAATAACATGTAATTTATAAATTCAATGGCAAACATCTAAGTCGTAAACTTCACAACTCCAACTGTTATATTAATCAGACATGTACATTTTCTTGCCGGTTCACATTCCACTTTTAACAAAGAGTATTTCCCCACAAACAAGAAAATTAAATATTGATATTACTTGTAAACAATGCACTCATAATCTACAGAATAGCTCGCGTAAGGTTGATTTTTGAATCTCCTTTCCTGAAAACATATTGATTGGGTATAGGTAACCATACTTAGAAACTTACAGATTGGACGTAATTTGTTCCATTTTTTTCCTGAAAAGCTGGTAATTGGATGGATTCATTCTGATTTCTAATACCATGAATGGTGTTGCTAGATAAAGTATCAATGTTTGTGAAGCTGTCTCATTAAAAACGGTATCTTGTATGTAGGAAGGTCCAGTTCAAATAAACGACTGAGTTGGTTGTTGTTATTCTGAATGTTTGAGGATTTATATTCCATCTGGAAAGTTATCATTTTATGTGTATTATTCTGAGGGTGCTCCCTTTGGTCCTTAGATTAACTGTTCCCTGTAAGTTCAACTACAGTCGTCTAGTAGCACATCAAAATATTTCGGATTCTGGCAGTATTTCACCTTTGTTTTTGACTATACGATCAATTTAAATGGTTGTCTTTATAAGAAGAGCTTAGATTATTTAAAGTAACACTCAGGATTGTTTTGACCGTGCTGAAAATTTCCTCTTTGGCACACTACACAAATCATCCATTTAGTTAAGACATGATATATTTCAATTGATCATCTGTACAGATGTAGAACAATAGAGCCAGTATCCTAAACTAAGGTAAGATAGTTTCCTAATTTTCCAGTACGACTCTTCATACTATTTAGTATCACAAAGAAGCGTCCGTTTCCTATTATTCCACTAATGAGCCGCGTGAGATCATGTCATGTGTTAAATTATATATTAAGTGGTGTTTAAGTCTATCGAGAGCGATAATAAGATGAAAAAAACCCCAAACTTTCCGTAATTTTTAATTTTGCAGAAATCCATCTTCAATATATGCTGAAATAAAAAAAAATCAGTTATTTTTTCAGATAGAATCTGGTTTAGTAACAGGGATCTTGCTTGAAATTAAACAACCACAAAGCTTGTGTAACAAAAGAGAAAATTTTCGATTGTTGTAGACCCTTCACTAGTTTGAAAAGAGCGATTGCCTTCCATTCCCACCACACCTTATTATTTTATTTGTGAGGGAGTTAGTTTAGTTGTTACAGACTTGTTAAATTGATTTAGCTCTTACATGGAGATGTTTAAGACGTACTGCTTTTCCATTTTATAAATTATTTATAGATATTTTAAGTTCTCTGTATGTAAGGCATCTTGTAAAAACGAAAGTTGAGCTATCATCTGGATGATTTTCTTTCAGCTCAGAATTAGATGTTTGTTATTTGTAGTTAACATCTTCACTCTTTCTCGATCGATGAACTCGACTTATCCACTCTTCTAAAATTGCTGGCCTAGCGCCAAAATCAGAATGAATTATATTATGCATAGCTTTTAAAGTGTTGTTTAAAATGCTATGGATATTATGAAATCTTTTTAACCGATGACTATTTCTTCTATGGTTGCAAAGGTGTTGAAGAATACGTTTTTCTATTTAGAACTCCAATATATAGCGTTCCAGTTTTGTTTTATTTGTTGATACCTATCTATTTTAAGCAATACAATATGTTTGTGTGATTAATCTTGTGCTTTCGATAAATATATTGATTTTTACCATTGACAAAGAGATATGAATATTTATTTGATAAAATTCAGCTTAAAGGAAGAGGAAGTCACCCCTTGAAGGATTTTGAACTCAAAACGAACAGAGCCGAAACTAAATACCAGAAGGTATTAAGCCTGGCGTTCAACAATCTTGTCACTGAAATTTCTCTTCTTTTAAATTTGAGTTCCTGAAAATAAATGTTGACTATGTTAGCACACTTATCTTAAGAGGCTTACATCTATATATAGAAAAATATGATCGCTTTTTGTCATCCATGGCTGTTGGTGGTAGTATTTTTGGCTAAGTAAGGCTGCCTTAAGTACAGTGACGAATATGTCAAAGGATTTACCCTATGTGTTCTTTGTATCAAATGTTTTTGTGCAAAATTTTGATCTGTTAGTTCAATGCTTAAGAGATACCAAATTTATCTGAAATTTCTGCTATAAATATTCTGGATTTATGTTCATTTTTAAGGTTGTAATATATTGGGAGCTCGTAGTGAAACAGTATATATGAATAAATTCATATCACTATAAAATTCCATCTATCTTACATACCTTTTTTTTATTCATGAATACCTAAGTGCAGCTACTTACCTATCTATCTTTTCTCTCTGCTTGCCTGTCATCCGCACTGTCTCTCTTTCTCTCTCTCTCTCTCTCTCTCTCTCCATATATATGTGTATGTGTGTGTATATATATATCTAAAATTATAATTTAGGGTATCAACTCCACGCTGGAATAAGCAGCCAAAACTTAACTCTGAAACCACATAAAATTTAATGTGGTCTTAGAGTCAAGTTTTGGCTGCTATTTTCAGCGTGGAGGTATCTCTTGGATACCCTAAATCATAATTTTAATAATAATTATTACCTTTGAAGGTTTTTATTCCCATGTTGGCCACTTGATAAGATCGATAATTAAATTAACGATCGATAATTAAATTAACGATCTTATGCTGATTTATATATATATAGATATATATATATATATATATATATATATATATATATATATATATAATATATGTGTATGTGTGTGTGTGTGTATCTATCTATCTATCTATCTATCTATCTATCTATCTATCTATCTATCTATCTATCTATCTATCTATCTATCTATCTATCTGTCTATCTGTCTGTCTCTCTCTCTCTCTCTCTATCTGTCTATCTATCTATCTATCTATCTATCTATCTATCTATCTATCTATCTATCTATCTATCTATCTATCTATCTATCTATCTATCTATCTATCTATCTATCTATATACTAGCTTAAGGTGACCCGCTCTACGCGCGGGTAAGTGTGTGGTTGTTACTTTCTGTTGCTTCCTTTCAGCACGTAAAAAGCACCACCCGAACGTGGCCGATTGCAGCGCCGCCTTGACTGGCTTCTGTGCCGGTGGCACGTAAAAAGCACCAACCGATCGTGGCCGCTGCCAGCCCCCCCTGGCACCTGTGCCGGCGGCACGAAAAAAGCACCCACTACACTCACAGAGTGGTTGGCGTTAGGAAGGGCATCCAGCTGTAGAAACACTGCCAGATCAGACTGGAACCTGGTGCATCCTCCTGGCTTCCCAGACCCCGGTCAAACTGTCCAACCCGTGCTAGCACGGAAAACGGACGTTAAACGATGATGATGATTCTCCCTCTTTGTTTCTCTCTCCTTTTTCTCTCCCTTTCCCACTCTCTTACTCTTCCTTTCTCTCGGACTCTCCCTCGCTTTCTCTTACTTTCTGTCTTTCTCTATCTCTCCCATTTATAAACAACAAAAGATGTTGAGTAAGTTGAGAAAGAAAGTAGTTTAAAAGATCAACGGAAAGGTCTGCTTCAAGGCAGAAAGCGAAACACTAACATTTAAAAGGGACAGACGAACATGCAAGCTGAATAAAAATAATAAAATATTGGAAACCAAAGTTTGAAGGGATAGAATCTGGGGATAGTAGAGTCACCATGGCTGGCATTTCTTAACGACGGACAGTAACATAGTGGCAGTTTAACGGCTGGCGTAAAATTTTGAACTTGATGTAAAAGAAAATTCCTAAACACCAAGCTTTGAAGTGATTCTTTCTCACGACAGTAGACTCACCATGGCAAACTTCTTCATCATGGACGGCAACACATTAACGATTAAAAGGCTGGCGCAAATTTTTTAGCTTGATGTAACAGAGAATTCCTAAACACCCGCTCCTGTAAATTTAAATCTCCTTCAAGCCCCATTTAGACCCCTTTTCACATTTTGGTTAGTATAACCCGATTTCATTCGGATCTACTCGGGTCGCATTTTATAAGATGAGGAATTTTGTTCTAAAGGTCACGCCTTTCATTTGAGGAAAAAAATAGTTGCCATGCAAACTCGCCAACCGACCACATAATGCACACATTATATATATATATATACACATTATATATATATATATGTGTGTGTGTGTACGCATTATATATACAAATGTATACAAATTATATATAAATAAATAAATATATATATATATATATATATATATATATATATAGGTGAGAAAGTTGGTGTGTGAAAGCACGTGATTGAATATATAGAAAATAGTAAAAAGTGAAAAAACTACAGAAGGCTTGTTTTAAAAGGTTAAAAAAAATATATTTGAGTCAGAAGAATGTTATAAATTTTTTTCATACAATGACATAGTTTTTGAAGAAATGACTGGTTTCGCGTTCAACTTTTCAAATTTCTTACATCGTTATGTTTCCGATATATATATATATATATATATATATATATATATATATATATATATATATAAAAATTAAATTAGAGATAAAACCACTATTAGGCAAATCAAACAGTCAAAAACATAAACCAAAACATAAAAATGAAAATATAATATACAAAATATATAAAATATAAAATTAAAAAATTTTAATTATTTAAATTTAAAATTAAAATTATTAATTTATATTTATAATTAAAAAAATATATATATAACTATCAAAAAGTATTAAAAAGTTTAATATACATAAATACAGCTATATACACTTTGTATATAAACATTATATATACATATTTATATATAGAACACACACACACACACACACACACATAAATTAAACCAATAAATATCTGATTCATATTTGTTCTCATGATTGTGTGGTGGTGGTGGCGATGATAATTCTGTTTATGAATGCAGACAGACGTAGAGAGAGGGAGAGAGAGAGAGAGTGTGTGAAAGCGCTGTCGAAGGCGGGGAGGGGGGGAGATATAGAACGCTGTTTGACGACGTTATAAAGAGAAAGTGAAGGGGAGTTAGACGCTGTGAAACGACGTTATATATAGAAAGTGATGGGAAGGGAGGAAAGAGTGAGTGACGGAGGAAGACAGATACATAAAAGAATGAGAGTAGACTTGTCAAAGTGCGTTTTTGGCCCTAGCAACGACACCTTTTAAGATAGGGATTTCTATGCCCACTCGCATCCTCACCTCATTTTACATGTCCCTGTAAATTTTGGAGTCAATCTGACGGGATCTAGTGGCCTTTAACCCGTTCTCAATGCCAAAACCAGACAAACAAACAAACAAACTTTTCGCATTTCAGATTTATAATATAGAGATATATACACACATACACACACGGACACACGCACACACACACACGTATATGAAGCTATCTAGAACTTTCTGGAACCACCTTTCTGCATGTGTATAATTACAAGTGCCATTACCATCCAAATTCTTGGGATTTGATATCGCTCTCAACGAATTTTGCCACACATCAGTTCACAAGTCACGGTCAAAATACTCTTAATACCTCTTTCACATTTTCTTTCCACGCACTTATTCGAAAGTAAAAACAAAAATAACAGCTTCACACCCTCCCCACATATATACACATACAGACTCAGGTATACGGCTCACACGCAATGAACAGATTCACACACACACACACACGCGCACGCACACACACACACACACACACACTATCTCTCCCTCTCTCTCTCTTTCTCACTCAAATACACACTTACACACACACACACTTTCTCTTTCTCCTTCAACCACACATTCACTCACACTCACAAACACACATACATACATATATATACGCACACACGCGCGTGCACTGTCACACAAAATGGAATCTATAAAATAACATTAGTCGAATTCCTTAATATTCTTTTAAAATACTAAATAGAAAATAATTGCTATTGTTTTAGCCCCTGGCCTACTCTTAATATGATGACTTATGATCAAAGACATTCTAAGCGTGACTATCACTTCATTTTACAGCTATAGTGTATTAGTACTACATCATCCAACCTGTCCTGCTTTGTTTCAGACAATAGTATGGTTTTGAGTCGTGTTTGGTTGCGATTTAAGGAAGTTCAAGTGACCACTTTGAAGTGTTTATATCTCCATATTAAAAGGATGGTGACTCGGTAGAAGCTACAAAAAGTCTGAACGAATATCTTACTGGCAAAATTTCCTGCCATCTCTTTAAATTGCAGGTCCAAATAGCGTTTGAGTTAACAAAGTCATTCATCATTTCTGGGTTGTCAAAAAAAAAAAAAAAAGATGCATGTCTGTAATATAATATTTTAATATTTTTCTGATATCGTAAGAAATTTTAAGAACTTTTCACTGGCTGTTGGCTGCAGTTGATAACGCGGCAATTTAGAAACTTCACAACTTTTATAGTGAGCCAAAGGAAGAATTTCAGGACCTCCGAGACTGTTAAAGCTCCTCTCGGAATCATATAAAGTCATAAGGTGGGTTTTCAGGTTTTTGTGGTGTTTATATCCCCCCCCCACTGGATGGGACGCCAGATTACTCACTTTTGCCAGCTGAGTGAACTGAAGCAACGTGAAACGAAGTTTTCTCGTCCAGGAATCGAAACCCCTATCTTACGACCATGAGTTCAACACCCTAACCACTAAGCCACACGCCTCCACTTTTCCTGAGACTGTTGGGAGGTAGTTATTCTCATATCGGTGTCCATGCTAGCAGCAGTGTGTACGTCGCTAAATATGTCTTGTGGTGGTGTTAAGTTGAATGTGCACAGCATTTTTGTTCTTCCATAATTTGCACACAAGATTTTGTTTGACTTATGGTTACGATACAAGACGTTTGTTGGGGTGCGTGTGGCTTCATGGTTAGGGTTTTGGACTCATGGTCGTAAGATTGTAGTTTCGATTCCCGGACCTGGTGACGCGTTGTATTCTTAGGCAAAACACCTCATTTCACGTTGCTCCAGTCACTCAGCTGGCAAAATGAGAAGGCGTCCCTTCCAGTTGGAGAACATTTATGCATCATGAAACTGGAAAACCCACCTTTATGAGTCGGTATGACTCGAGAAGGTTCTTTACCTTTACTTTTACAAAACGTTTACCCAAGATGCCACACAGTCGGATTGAAAGCGAAACTAAATAGTTGCAAAGCGAATATTTTATCCACACAGCCATGCTTGCGCCTATGTATATAATACACATACAGATGACAGGTCTCATAACGATGACGGCATTTATCATTTATATGTAATTCAAAACGCGATAGACAAATAGGACCACATTACACGTAGGCGTGTGAAAGTTTGTGTGAAGCTGATAATTCGTTGGGTCAGAGACTAAACGTATTCTTCAGTTTTATGATTTAGTCTGACAGAGACTGTTGCTATCCAAACGAAACACACAAAATGTCCTGAACTCAGAACTACAGGATTAACGAA
>NC_042999.1:76968741-76981241 GCF_006345805.1 Octopus sinensis | reverse complement strand
GTAAACAGAGCAAATCTGGATTCATCAGAGAATATGACAGTGTCCCAAAATGCGAGCGGCCACTCCATCATCTGAATGGTCCAATCTTTTCTCCACTTGATGTTGGCTGGTCGAAGAAGTGGCTTCCTTCTTGCTGCTCTGCCATAGTAACCGAGTTTGTGGAGATATTTGACAGCTGTTCTGGGACTGACATCAACTTGTTCTGCTATGTCAGAGGCCTTGCAATGAGGATTATCCTCCACGCTTCTCTTAACCAAGTGTAGGGTCCTGTCAAAGGGCCCTGGTTGATCTGGGCGAGGTTATGTGGACTCCTTCTCTTCTCTCGTGAATTGCACAATCACTACAAATTGTAGAAAGCGGGATCCTAAGGTTTTCTGCGATTTTACGCTATGTCTACCTTCAGAATGACCCAGTACGGCCTCTTTGAAATTCAGATAGTTCGAAGGCTTCTTTTGTACATGAAATAATTAAACAGTCACATATAGAATCTGAAGCATAAAAATGTTAATTAATAAAAGATATAAACCATTACGAGCTAGAATAAACATAAAACGATGTTTTATGGAGTGTCTATTTACTGCTGTCATGTCTGTGTCCAGAGGTTAAGAGTATAGCTGGCGAAACTGCTTTGGTGTACAGAGTAATAATAGAGACTACAGAATTCAGTCTTATGATAACGGAAGAGTAACTAATGTGAGCCCGAGATGTTCGTTAGGTTTGAGTGCTATGACTTTGAGTTAATAGGCTTCGGATGTTTAAGCACTTGATAGCTCTACTTGAAGAACATACTCAGAGGACGGAAATTTGATAATATTACAACTCTTGACTACTTTAATATCTGCAACTTCTTAGTTAACAAATATAGCTGTTCAGTAATCCAGTGAAATATGGAGTGGATTCATCAATGAATCTCCATTTTGAGACTCATTCAAATCCTCGGTGCCTGAACTTTAAGACGAAATGAGATAGAAAGATAGAGTTTTCTCGGTTCCTTGACCTAAATGAATATATATGCTGATATAATTTCCTTTAAAACTATTCGAAGTGAGCTCGAAATAATCTTTTTTTGATACCTTCCTGGAGATATTGAAGATTCTTGACATATCACTGTTTTGGAAAGATAACTGAGTGGGCTGGTATAGGGATTTGGTGAAGAATGTATTGTTTTATGTTTTAGGTTATTCTGTGCGGTCTGTGAAGTAATGTTATCCTGGAGGGAATAGATGCCGTCAGCATTATGAGCAATGGAAAATCTATTGTACTTGCATATCGATGACAAGTGTTCATTTACTACAGTTAAAAATTTCCTGGCTGTATACAGGAACAACTGAATTATATGATTAATTAATCCAGACCACTTTCACCTCCCTTGTTCTAGTCTGATTTCGAGGAGGTAGAATGGTCTCTACGCACATTATCTTCTCGTTCAAGACACTTCTAGTTGTTACTGTAAAAGTAGTGTTTGCTTGCATATAAATTTAGTGTTATCTTTACAAAGTTGGTTAAGTATTGCGTTTAAATATGCTCCTTAAACATTCCTATAAAGACTCTTTTTAAATTTGTTTATAATGTGGCCAGTCCTATTGCATGAGATTGCTAAACCGTCATCCCGATACAGTTTGGAGATAAGGGGGAATGAAATGGTTGAGCTTTCTGAGGATATCAAAGATAAACAGCCCCCGAAATCTGCAATCTCAGCTACATCATAGCTGTCCCATGAAAACGTTGAACAAGAGTCATGTTTTTCGCTCAGCAGGAATCTTTGTACTATGACAGTGGCTTCGTATCGTATATTATTATCCTAATATTTAGATTGCTAATTTTATTAAATCCTCCTCCGAAATCCAAGGGTTCCACGAGAAAGGATTTAGAGATTGATGAATAAATATCTACAATATTAAATTAGGGAAATCTGTAAGATGGTTTGTTTTCAATACCACAAAGCTATTTAATAACGATGATGCAGCCTTTCCAGTGTTGTTGTCTCATTGCTTCTAATTTTAAGATATATAACGTTGAAAATACAATTGCCATTTCCAGTTTGCAACATGTAACTGTTCTGACTAATGAAATTGCCTACATAAGACATTGTGAATACGGCGTGTTCACAATACATTATTTGGTTGAATACATATATCTCTTGTGCCATCCGAGTAACAATAGAGTTAATGCTCAACTAATGAAAAATACACACACACACACACACACACACACCACACACACACACACACACACACACACACACCACACACAATTTAACAGATAAATAGTCGAAAAGGACTTCAAAGTTTCTGCTGATTCGGTGTCATCAGACTGTGATTTACTTTGGTTCCTTCTGACTTTATATAGTCTTTAAAACAGGTGTAGGTAGACAGAGGAAGTATTTGTGTGGGATGGGGTAGGGGAATAGAGGAAGATAGTAGGAAAGTATGTATTTGTAGGGTGTGGGTTGATAGGAAGGCATGGTGACGAGATTTATTTTAGTTTAAAATGGGAATTTTGATATTGCTTATGGTTCGAGTCAAACATGACAACAGAGGTGTAAAAGAGGTGTCATATTCAGGTAATACATTTCTTTGTATATAATATGTTTGTGTGCTATTTTTAAGGTTCCTAGCTGAATGTTTATAGATGGTACAGCTGGTCACACAGCACAGGGCAGACGAAGACTGAAATTAACTTGGTACTGGTGTAATAAGACAGCTAATGAGAGAATGAGAGAGAGAGAGAGAGAGAGAGAGAGAGAGAGAGAGAGAGAGAGAGAGAGAGAGAGAGAGAGAGAGGGATGGAGAGAGAGAGAAAGTAATAAAGAGTGCAAAGGATAATCCTCCGAAAATCAGAATACATGTACAGGTTTCGATTCCTGTATCAATACCATTTTAATTATACGTTAAAGAAAGTAATTGGACGTCATGTAATCCTTATTCACACCCACTCTGCGTAATGGTTTTGCAATATTGCATCGAGTGAACAGAAATCAATATAACCTTGAAATGCTAGAAGTTACTTAATGAATGTATTCGCTAATATAACCAAGTATACATATAAACAAGTATGCATGGTATACAAACAGCATGGCTAAATATTTACAATAAATATCGCGAAATGATAAATTAATTCTGGTTATAAATATTTACTTAGTAATCGAACATTTTGCACATTTAACCATTGGTGTTATCTGTTAAACATCCAAGAAATGTTTAATGATTTTTCCTTGTGTGCTGGTATGCGTGCGTGTGTGTGTGTGTGAGTATTGTCAATGAATTAACAAGTTAAATTTTCGATTTACTTTCGACTTTGTACGTGTATGTGTGTGTTTGTTTATGGATACACACAACGCGGAGTTTTAGCATTTTTATATAATGACTTTCATACTATACAGGAAAATACACCCTTGCATGCACTGTCATACACACGCTGGTGTCAACAAATGTATGTTAAATTGATATTATGTATTCACAAACGCTGAAGTGCAAGCATATGCTTACGACAAACGTGTTCAAAGTTTCAATCTGTATTTCGCTCAATAACCATTTAGCATATCTTAAACCTTGCTGTAGTGCAATTTAGTTGTACTTAGTAGTTCGGAAAAGAATTGAACTGTCTCAGTCCGACATAACCTTCTCTCGGGCTATGTCTGATATTATTCTCCCATCTTTGAATAAATCTATTGGAGAGTAGCGTCTTTCACTTCAATCCACCATCGCTATATGGACCTTGAAAACACTAGAGTGCTTGGCCGAAGGGAAAATAATGTCCCAAGTTCGTTGAGGCGCGTCCACCATACATATTTTGCAGTGTTCCTCCTCGACTTTTTTTTCTATAGCTTAGTCAAAAGAGTAAGTGCAAAGTTACAATATCTCCATGGATATGGAGACGGAGGGAAGAGAGAACAAATGCTTCACTTGGGTTTCTGCTGCAGGAAGTTGCCCACCAAGATACCAGATTGGAGGCCTAGTCCGAATGAATGCAAAAAAAGGTACCGGGAGCTAGATTGTGGTGTGTGTATATATATGAGACAAATTAGGTTTACCACTGAGTGTATTATTGCTTTTGTTTTCTTGTCAAAACAGTAATTCAGGTACAAATATATCGCCGAGCAACGGTTTTTATCGCTAAAGTCTTGGTTAGGAATTCATTACTAAACACAATTTGTGATGATCTCCAACGATGCTTTCATCCGAGGCCATAAATAGTGCACACTTGCGTTAATTAGTTACCGTTAAGGTAAACAAATAGCTAAAACAACTAACCATGGTTTTCTGTTTCATAATTGGATATGATTTGTTATGAGTCTGTCATCTCTGCTTTTAGATTTGTCCAGAGATACAAGAGCAGTTTATGAAGTAAAACGTGCTGGTGATCCGTGTGTATATCATTAAACATGAGTGAATTATTGAGAAGCAATTATCCGATGAGGCTTTTAATTAAAATTATATTTTATAAAAACAGGTACAAGACAAATAAATAACAAAAAATCAACAATAATCTATTTAGACCTCATTAATTCTCACAAGTCTTGAAGTTTGGTTACTATGTGACCTGAAGTTTGAATTTATTAGTTAACTTTGTAGAGGTGTAAAAGACACACTACATTATTTTTTGATCTGAAAATTAGTTAATAGGTTTAGGAGAAGATATTCAGTTTCAGAGAATGTGTTCTAATTCTGTTTTTTATTTTTTTTGAGAAGGCACAAGGTAATTTTTGATTTAGTGGTGGAGCAGTATTTGAGGGAACATACAAGGACATGATAGAACAACAGTTTACATCAAGTT
Source organism: Octopus sinensis (assembly GCF_006345805.1). NCBI lineage: Eukaryota > Metazoa > Mollusca > Cephalopoda > Octopoda > Octopodidae > Octopus > Octopus sinensis. The sequence goes on along the minus strand of NC_042999.1, from coordinate 76,976,465 downwards.
AAAAAGAAAGTAACAACAACAAATAAGATAAAAACTTAGAAAAAATCTCCAATATCAGGGAAAAACCATCTTGAACCAATCAAGAAACTCTAATTGTCCAGGATTCCCTTGGCTCCTAAGAGTATATGCCCTTTCAGTTGTACCTTTTGGGCCATAGAAACGTACTCAAAGTAGGCCCATTCCCTCGGGCTATGTCTAATATTATTCTCCCATCTTTGAATAAATTTATTGGAGAGTAGCGCCTTTCACTTCAACCCACCATCTCCTCTATATGGACCTTGAAAACACTAGAATGATTGACCGAAGGGAAAATAATGTCCCAAGTTCGTTCAGGCACGTCTGCCATACATATGTTTTCGCCATAGTTGAAAAAAAAACAAAAACAAGAAAACTGCCTGCCTTTCTCGGTGAAAGAAAAGCCAAATGGTAATCATCACGATGTACTTACGCAACAGTCGGATCTACCCTATACGAAGCAACAACTTTTTGGTAAATGTCTTTATGTCTTCGATGCCCGGATACTAAATGAGTGCGTAGAGAGTAGTTTCGTCTCTTAGACTTGCTTTTCAGCTGACGGTTCTTCCATGCCTATAGATTTCATCTCGAACCAGCCATGAAACCACCGGTAACCCTGCTGTTCCTAGGAATTCCAGTTTGAAAGTCCTTCAGAGCAGATCAACTTGTGTCACTCTTCTTCGCCTCTTGACTCATATAAAGAAGCTACGTTTAAGTACCTATAGCTTTATTGCCTGGCTGGTAGAGGGCTATAGGTGTCTGATAGCATTCCAGATGCCAGGTTCTTAGTTTTAGTCTTTAATTGATCCAGTGTTGCAGCTCCATCAAACAGATGAGCTGTAGCAAAACATAATTGATAAAGGGTACCCCCACACCTACTTCTTTTTTTGCCACAATATTATATATTTTGGTTTTCTAATTTAGCAATCGTTGACAAATGACAGGTTGTTTTTACTAGTTTACACTTTAACAGACCGTTTTTGTTCGATTGTGTATAAACTAATTTATGTATGCACACATACACACATGCAAATATTATATATCTACCTGTTATCTATATACTTTCACGTGTTTATTTATGTATCTTGTATAAGCATGTATGCGTGTGTGTGTATCTGTGCACACACACACACACATATATATATGATTTAATGTATTTATAAATATATATTTCTGTTGTGTTACCATTAATTATTCATTTCCTTTCTATGTATGCTACTTATGTCTAGAGGTGTATACAGATGTATGTATACATGCTCACAGGCATACACACACACACATATATATATATATCGTGTATGTATCTATGCGTGAACGTGTATGTAAGCATATGTGCATGTAGATCTATCCATATATGTCTGTGCATGTGTGTGTGTGTGTCTGCGTGTGCGCATGCGTGCGTAATTATGTGTGTGTGTGTGTATGTGTGTGCGTGCGTGCATGTTTGTGTGTGTGTGTGTGTGTGTTTGGGTGTGTGTATGTGTGTGTGAGCACATCTGTCTGAACGATCGATCTCAAAAGAAAGGTGAATAAATATAGATCTGTTAATCCTTTGTAGCTTGTCTGAAATATTATAGACGCTGTCGAGTGAGACATCAAAGAAATCTTCAAGGCGATGTTGACACTTTATTTATGGAACTGACTTATGAATGCGACGCATATATTGCTATAAAGTTAAAGCTTCGAATGTAAACCAACATCATCACAAAGAAAAAGATTTGAACTTTTGCTTTCGTTTTGGTTAACATCAACATCAGCATCAAACGAATATTTTTAATGATACCAAAAGCAAATGTTCTTCTGTTTGTACATGATTTCAGCATCGTAATATAATCGAAACGAACAAATGAAAAAAAAAAAAGTAATAGTAATAATAAAACAAAAAGACAAGTAAAAATAAAACCAAAACTTGTGCAATATTGTAAATGTGCTTTGACTCTAGTATAACTTTGTATATTTCGATAATTAACATAGATTATGGTGTAATACAGTCTGTAATATACGCTGAAGATGTTTTTCCGTATTTTTGATAAAATGATTCGAGCATAGGCACAATGGCAGTAATTTTATGGAAGGAGGGTGGTCGATTAATGGATTTTAGTTTATTGACCATGGAAAAATGCAAAGAAAACTCGACTTTAGTGTGATTTGAACTCCGAACACAGAAGGTCATAACCAAATATCGCTTTATCATTTCACTTGTTATACCATACTTCATGTTGTCCTCTGCTCATCGGATCTGGTTGGTATCGTATCATCATCACAAGGCATCCCCGAACCACACATCTCTCTTTCTGTTATTCTTCCCGCACTAACAACTATCCCGATTCCTTCTTCCTCCTCACTAATATCTCCTCACTAATCATGTCTCTTTTGCTGGTGTTAATCTGTAATAGTTTAAGCAGAACATCAACAACATCAATCTCACCAGTCATAGAGGGTCTCCATGGATCATGGACTCTGCACATTCTTCCATACTTCATCTGGTTACACCATCCTTCACTCGCTTTTGTGATATTATAAACGGAATATTATGTTGAGCTGCAGATGGCTAAGGCGTCAGCGTTCTTCTATTCTATTAACAATTCTTTTCTTCGATTCCATTCACAATAACTTCAGTGAGTTGGTAGAATAGTAATCAAGTCTCTAGTAATAAATTAATAGAATTTCTTCTGGTTCTTTACCTTTTAGATTCAAATTCTACGAAGCTCAACTTTGTCTTTCATCCTTTCTGGGTCGATAAAATAAGTACTAGTTGAATACTGGTGTTGACGTAATCAACTTACCCCCTCCTTCACTTTTGCTGACCTTGTGCCAAAATTTGAAACCATTATAATTCTATTCCTATCTACAAAACTTTATAGGGATATGAATCGTTCCCAGTACTAGACAGGTTCTTTATTTTATTGAAGTCGGACGGATAAAAGGCAAAGTCAACCTCAAAATCAGGTCATAAAACGTCTGCAACTAAATCTCCCTATCCACCGCCATAATAAGAAATCGGAGATCCAACGCTCAGCTCTCGAAGATTTAGTTCACCGTGCTGTATGTGAGTGGATACCACAAGGTAGTACACAGGCCATTACTGTAAGCTTTGTAGTAAGCACTGTTGTAAATGACGCTAGTTTCCATTTAGGGATTCAAATCCTCACTTAAGTAAGGTCATAAGAATTACTTGCCGGTAGTATAACTATGATCTTCCGGATTTGATAAAATAAGTACCAGTCACGCTTTAGGGGCGATTTAGTCAATTGTTCTTTCCCTCCCTAAAAACTACGCCTTTGTACCATAAATTTGATATCTGTAACATAATGCAATGCAGTGTGGGGTTTGCATGAACTGAAAGCTCACAGCAGACTTGTTATGACTGCACTATTATCGCTATTGCGATATATATTTAATTACAAATAGCATTTCTACCTCTATATGAAGTCTATAGAATCTGATAGCTCACATATGGATCTTTATATTCACGGAAGGTCAATAATTTGACAATTTATTTTACTGGTGCTGGCTGTAACAGAGTGTTGCAAATGACAAAGTTGAAAATATCTCAAACAAGCGCCCAAAGGTCTGAGGGATTGCATTTCAACTAAAGTAATGCACTGTTTGCATTGTCATATTTTACGCCCAAATAGATCACTACACACAAACTGTAAATAGACACCGTGGAATACATGTGTCAAACTCTTGTGACCTGTGTGAGCACAGTATAGGCCAACGTCTTACAATACCGCGTTGATTTGAAGCTATATAGGCAGATTTTAATTGCATTTATCACGATATACCAAATCAACAATAACTCATGGTTAATCTATATAAATACAGGGTTTAGTGGCTCCTCGTCTACCTACCAACCTACCTACCTACCTACCTACCTACCTACCTACCTACCTACCTACCTACCTACCTACCTACCTACCTACATACATACATACATACATACCTTCCTACCTACCTACCTACCTACCTACCTACTTACTTGCATACATACATATATACATAAATACATACATACATACATACATACATACATACCTTTCAACCAATCTACCGACCTACCTCCCTGCAACACATACACACACATTGCAGTAGGTAATATACGGAGGTAAAAATCTAGATTATGCTCGAAAAGAAGATTAAAGACATGATTATGATATGCATGTGGTAAGCAATGATTTCTCTGTTGTCTTGGCTCCATCTGTCATAGCTTCAAGTTAGATATATATACATGTGTGTGTGTATGCGTGCGTGCGCGCGTGTGGGTATATGCATGTGTGTATGTATATATATATATATATATATATTATATATATATATATATATATATATGAATATATATGTGTATGGATGCATCTCTCTCCCTCCTCCCCCTTTATCCCCTCTCACCTCTCTCTATCTATTATAGCTACAAGTTTACAATTGTTTCAATAACGTATGGATGACAGATCACATGATATACTTGAAGACAAGGAAGAGAGCAATGTTGCTGCCATAACTTGTGAACAAATAAATATTCATTTGCTCACAAGGGTTACGAGTAGATGAATATGAGTCTCTCGTTATATAATCATTATTATATAATCGACATGACAGTATCATTGCTCACTTCCATATCTTCAAGCATATCATTTGATTTGTCACTCATACGTTATTGAAACAATTGTAAACCGCGGAATAAAGGTAATACCAAATCCATTCTTCTCTTGTTATTATATATATATATAAATAAATATATATAAGTGAATGTGTGTGTGTGTGCGCGCGTGTGTGTGTGTGTGCACGTGTGTGTGTATGTGTGTGTGTGTATTTGTATGTGTGTATGTATGTATGTATGTATGCATGTATGTATGTATGTATGTATATAGGGAATCCAAACAACGAAGAACAAACAAGAAAAAACAACAACGCGAGGACGTGGTACAAGTACTGCATTATCAGACGCTCAGGAAAGGAAAGAAAGAGGACTTTATGTTTCGAGCTAAGCTCTTCTTCAGAAATTGAAGGAAGTCCAAAAGGAGGCAAGACGGAAGAAGAAAATCGCCAGCGATACACACGTGGTTACATGTATACATACACACATATATAGATAGATGGTGATAGATATATACAGAATATAGTGTATCAAAGAGATTATAATCTACGCATTCCAGTTACCAAATCTATGTATGTAGATTTCTATTTTAAATGAGAAAATCAGACATACATGTTGAGATTCCATGTAAATAATAACATTTGCAGAGAAACTATGTATTAAAAGAAAGATTGGGATATTTGCTACCATTTCAATTTTGTGTTACACGTGTTTCATTACAATATGAGAAATATATGAATAAAATAATAAAATAAATATTACAAATTCATAATACACACACACATACACACACTCACACACACACATATTCTTTTATTCTTTTATGCTTCAGCCTTGAGGCTGCGGCTATACTGAAGCACCACCATATATACATAATTAAAGATAAAATCATTAAAAATTGATGATTTTATCAGTAGCAATCATATAACAAAAGTCATGTAGGTAAAATAAATATTTAAATACATAATTATATAGATATAATTATAGTTAAGGGCACTAGGGTTAACCACAATAATTTTACGAAATCTTTTTTTATCCATTTTCTTCGCATTGAACATAATTTACTAATAGAGTGCAAATTCAAAGTGGTTTATAGTCGTTTGACATCTATCTGTAGCATATAAGTGCTGTTTCTCCAGTGCCTAAATTATAATTATGTCTATATAATTATATATTTAATACATAGACATACATGGTCTGATCAATAAGTATCCGGACTGTTGCCATAATAATGAAGCTAAAGCACGTAGAGTGAAGTCGCTTGGCACAGATTGACAGATTGACTTTAAACTCTGTTCTGCATGCGCACTAAGTTTTAACATTGTAGCTCATTTCAGCTGGAAGGAAGGTGTATAGCTTGTGATCGTCGCATTGACAATAACAGAGAAAGTTGAGCAGAGAATCTGCATCAAATTTTGCCAAAAGTCTGGCGATACCTGCTCAGTGGCCTACTCAAAATTTTCAAAAAGTTTTCGTCGTTCTTGACACAATCAAGGAGATTTGTGCAACTGAAATCCGAGTGTCGTTTTGGTCAGCTGAAAGCAGTTTTAGCACAAACTTGGCAGATACACGTCTTATACTCAAATCTTCAGTGATAATGGGCTGAACTGAACCTCTGATAACTCATGGATGGGGATTCGTCGATTTCCCCTCAGAGCTGCACGCACATCTGCAATGTTTTTCTCAGTTCTGTTGGTTGCGAGTCTCCCACAACGTTCGTCAATATTTACCTTTTTTCGGCCATATTGGAAACGTCTGAACCACTCGTACACTTGTGTGCAGCTGATTCACTCCTCTCCATGCAGTTTCTGCAACTTTGCACTGGCCTCTGAGCAGGTATCGAAATCACAACTTTCTCTGTCATGGTCAATGCGACGATACCACGCTATATACCTTCGTTCGTTCGTTCGTTCGTTCGTTCGTTCTTCGTTCGTTCGTTCGTTCGTTCGTTCGTTCGTTCCTTCCTTCCTGAAATTAATACACGCAAGATTTCACAGCCCTAGTGTCACTCCTTTATAGTCAGCCTATGACTGTTTCAGCTTATGAATTTTTCTTAGGCTATGAATTTTTCAGCCTATGAATATTTTTAGGCTGAAAAAAATTAAGCCCTGGGGTCGATTTGTTCGACTAAAACCCTTCAAAACGGTGCTCCAGCATGGCCACAGTCAAATGAGTGAAACAAGTAAAAGATAAAAGATAAAAGATATATCTAAATTAAAAAGCAGAAACGCAGAAGCGCGTAAGTTTCATATACACATATACAGTAGTTCATAATTCAATTATGCTCAGAAACTGTTTCATTAGCATAAACATCATTAATTTCATAATTACGTAATTAAGATACCGTGGATATATTTATTTTTCGATGTTTATACATCAGTTACTTCCCTCTTTTCCTCTCTTTCTCCCTCCTTGCTATCTTTTTCTCTATATATTGATATAAACAATTCTGTTCGTAATTTATAGCTGTGATAACGAAACTGCTCAGGTTTCAGTTTCCAGACGTAGTCGTTTATTATGTGGTATTATTCGAAGACTGGGAAACAACATCACCATAGATGATAATAGAGGAATTAGTGTTATATTTAATGCAGTAATCATTCATCAATCCGTCATCTCCACCCACTATTCTTGGTCGTGGGGATATAATTATCAGGTACCGCTTCCATGCGGTACTAGCAGAAGCAACCGTCATTAAATTCTCCGGCTGGATTGCCAAGCGTAACCAACTGAAACTCTGGTTATTGTCCAACCATTTCATTGTTACTCTACCCTTAAGTTTCCTTTCGGTTGGCTCGGCTCGAAGAATCCGTCTTGCAATTGTTTCCTGCGACAATCTAGTATTATTGTCCATAGCACCGAATCTTTGATCTCTCAATGCAGAGAGTAGCGGCTTGACCTGCAAAAACTCAGTCCTCTCCACGGTCTGCGATTAATATATTTTGAGGGCGGTGGATTGGTAGAATAGAATTATTTGGTGTGTCTGGCTCTTTATGTTGTGAGGTCAAATCTCACTGAAGTCAACTAAGTTTTTCATCATCCCTGAATCGATAAAATAAATTACAGTCAAGTACTGGGGACGATAAAATCGATTGTTTCCTTCCTCAAAATTTGA
>NC_042999.1:76943741-76963741 GCF_006345805.1 Octopus sinensis | reverse complement strand
ATATCAGTAATAATAGTTTCAAATCTTACTACAAGGCCAGCAAGTTCAGAGGATGGGATAAGTCGATTAGATCGATCCCAGTGCTCAACTGGTACTTATTTTATCGTCCCTGAAAGGATTAAATGTAAAGTCGACCTCGACGGAATTTCAGCACAGAACGTAAAGGTGGACGAAATGCCGCTAAACATTTCCCCCCGCGTGCTAACGATTCTGCTGGCTCGCTGGATATCAGTAATATATTTATTTATTTATTTATTTATTTATTTATTTATTTATGCGCCATTTTCAAGCCTAGCCAGGCTCATGGGTCCGGTTTCCCAGTTTCTATGGCGTATGTGCCCCCCCCCCCCGCCAGCTGGATGGGACGCCAGTCCATCGCAGCGTTACTCAAGAAACAGTGAGAGAAAGTTGGGTCGAAAGAGTACAACAGGGGTCGCCACCACCATCTGTCGGAGCATCGTGGAGCTTTAGGTGTTTTCGCTCAATAAACACACACAACGCCCGGTCTGGGAATCGAAACCGCAATCCTCTGACCGCGAGTCCGCTGCACTAACCACTGGGCCATTGCACCTCCACGGATATCAGTAATAGTGACATATATTTACTCTGATTCAAACTCTCCCTCATACTTTCAAATAACGCTGCTCCCTCCCACGCTCTTCTAACTCAATGAACTACCAACACCTCTGCGCTCACATCTCCATGTACATATAAGGCATATTCTCACTTCATCCTTCTTCGAAGTTGTCTTCGGCAAGTTCAGTGATCATAACTCCTTGTGACCTTCTAATTCACCCTATACCGATGTCACAGGTGCAGAAAGGGAATATTTTACAATCCTCAACTCTTCACATTAACGTATCTTAACCCTTACATGCGTTCCGATTGGTATACAAATACCTCCAATCATTCGTTAGTCTCTTTCTCCTTTTCAAACGTAATCTTTATCAAACTACCGAGTCGAACGACCATTGCCTTATCGCAACTACCCAACGGACATTGACTTATCACAAAACACACGTACCCCAGCAACTTTTGGCATTTTATATCAGCAGAATGATCGGAGCTTCGGCAATTTTATTCTTACTATTCTAGGTAATATACATCATTCTTGGCCAGTGTATCCTTTCAAGTACGTCCCTCTATGTCATCACACAATAAAAAATATCAATCAGTGTCTCAAATCAACTGGATCACTCATTTTGGTGCGCAGCTGTTTAGGAAAGGCTTACAGCACCTGAACTCCTCACTCAAAAAAAAAAAAAAAAAAGTAGCACTGTTTACCACTAAAGCAATTCCTACAAGATCATTAGCCACACCACAAAAGATGCCTTTATGCATACCATCAAAGTTTCCCACCCACCAAAATGCAGTCGATCATACTGGTCCCTTGCCAATTTTGCAGAGTTTTCTTTCCCTCCACTTCACAACAACGATGATTCTGTGAGCATCACTGAGCACACTTGGAAAATCTTCAAATGTATCACCTTCCGCTATTCTAAGCTCACCTCGTTGGACACACACACACACACACACACACACACACACACACACACACACACACACACACACACACACACACACACAATACGAGTGTATCTCAGGTCGCTTTAAAGCAACAAAGTTACAGGTGATGTCTTTTCGATTACCAATAAACACATCTGGTGATATCCTTTCGATTACCTTTAAACATTGTGCCTCAAAGCTTACCCCTATACTCACCAAACTCTTCAATCTTTCACTCTCGGCAGTGGTATACTTTGGCCTTTGGAAACTTATCACAGTGTGCCCAATTCTCAAGAAAGACATCCCTCTGAATCTGACAGCTATCGCTCTATCATACTCACTTTCCACATCTCTAAAGTAACGACGTTCCCCAGCACCATCAATCTCTCTCTCATTCCTTAACGGCCACTAGCATAGTTTCCGTAGAGCTAGATGCATTGGTGGCCTACTCCTATATGTCATCCACTTGTAGGGTCTCGCCTGTGTGCTGGTGACAACAATATTGTCGTACTCAACCCCAGCAAAGCTTTCGGCAGGTGTGCAGCGCCCTCATCAAAGTTATCTTGTTTAGATAGTCTCCCAAAAGACAGCACTATCATAATGTGCCTCAGGGTTCGGTTTTTCTACCCTAATTCCTTCCTTCTATACATCACTGACTATTAAACATGTCTTCGAACGCCTGTTCTTATACATATGACACTATACATCATTCTTCTCTAACACTCTTCAGGCTAGAGTCACATGACAAACTGATTCCATGAGCAGAGATCTTGAAACCATTCTCTGATAGAAATATACCAATTATGTTTCTTTTAAACACCACATCAAGAAAACAAAAAGTTACTAATATTCAGAAAACATCACCGTTCAACACCTTCTTAAACACGAACAGCACGCAACAAGATCCTTGAGAATCACTCCAAATTTTGGGCCTCATTATCATCAACATCTCCGGGCAAAAGTAGCTAGGATCACATCACAACAACTGACCCTTCTCTTCAGAGTAACATGAGGAACACCCACTAACATATATTGACATTCTACAAAGCTTAGGTGAGACCCTTAAATGAGTGTGGCTCTCACATCAGGGGCGGTACAATTGCTCCAACATAGTTATCCGAAAACACAACCAGAAAAGAGCCATCTAAATAATACAAAGACACGCACCATCTTCTGTCCCAGAAGAGTGTTCTTTCTTCTGTCTAATTCTCGGATTAGATTCATACTGCTCCCACTCGAGCATTCCCGACCTACTCGTCTTTCCCTCCTCATCGCACTTGTGTTCAATTCCACAGGACCCGCACTAATCATTACGCCCAGTCCTTGTCCATAACGTTGGATCTTTGAGATTCCTTTCCTGCTTATGCCTTTTTGCTATGTTAAGTTGCAAGTCGGGATGACCTATCAAGACCACAATCACTGCTCCTTCCTCCAGATCTGGCAAGTAAAGAAAACCTACATTCCTTTTCATTCTCTGTCCAAGTCTTGTCAGGATCAATAAAGCAAGTAAAATGCTGGCGTTCAGTCAACAGACTACATCATATCCTTTACAAATATTTGTTTGTGCACTAAAGTAAAAAACAAAAAGAAAACAAAACAATCAATGATCTCTGGAGTCAATAGAACTATAATTGGAAACTACTGACGAAATTTTGTATCCATATATTGAAAGGGATGTACTCATTGTAACTGACGTGTTCTGATTTTTTTTTTAATGGCAAGTAGCACCCAATGACTTTTGTGGGATCCCCAACACTAGTGTAAGAAAGGGAAGAAACCAGGACTTGCGTTGCAGCTAACTGGTAATTAGTCCCTGTCAGAATAGCAAATAAGCGTGTAAGATCAGAGGTGTGCTTGCAAACATTTATGGTGGCATGTCTAGGAGTTACCCATGAGGTAGGACCCCAGTATTCTTTCGCTCCGAGCCTCAGCTGGAAAACGATTTTAAACTTCTAACAAACGGGGGCAATATGCACGGAATGTGTAGCGGAGAAAAAGAGCACCCATATATCAGTTATCTTCATACTGGAAACATGGTCCGAATCACTGTAACAGAGTAGATTCCACTAAAAGCTCTCAACGGCAAGGTAGTGGTGTTAAACCAACTGATAGCTTAAGTCTACCACTTGAAAAGTTTACCATTTATGGATGAATATATAATAGGCATTGTACATATTACAGCTGAATATACAAATTTTATCTTCCACAATATACATAAAAGCACTCTCAATAATTTGCTGGAGTTCACCACAAAAGTTAAACGAAAGAAAAGTCTAATTAAATAGAATCCCACCTCAGTTTTGTGCACAAGTGCATAATATCACTGAGAAGGTAGTTAGTGTCTAATGGATTTGATGTGAGATGGTCTGTTGTCCATTACAATCTTCATGTGGATCGTAACCTGAGCTAGGGCCTGAATGCAATGGATGAAATGGATCAGAATAAAAAATAATTGAGGGTTTCTGGTATTGGGCTGAGGCGTGAAAGGATTACTATTTTCATCTTCAGAACCAGAAATGAATTACAAATCAGTTCTTATATTAATAAAACATCACTTATTATCGAGACACTTCCGCTTATGGAGTCAACTTTTTCATAGTAGGTTAGCTTATTTTTTATTCTCCTCACTTAACTTAGGATAAGACAATAATTTATCGAGAATAAAATTTGCTGTGGTTGTATCTAGGTCTCATAGATAGGAAAATTGAGGTTTAAGAATCTCTGCTGGTTGACCAGTAATGTTTATATATCAATTCGTTCATTTATGCTCTACCAATAATATTCTTGATTCAATCCTTAGTCCTCTTTATAAATTCTATCAGTGTTGAGTGTGAAGAGCCTCACATTTGTGAGAAGAGGGTATAAAGTATATTTAATATACACTAATACATTAGAGATTCTTTGAATTTAGAAAATGTTATTCGCTAAAAATACTATTCCCCTAAAAAATAGTATTCCCTAAAGTCAATAGTCACAGAACTAATATTTTGTAGCGACTTAGTGTCTTTTACTTAATGACTGCTAGAAGGTAGAAAAGACACAATTGAAATTGGTACCGAGATTTAGACTTAGAACCAAAGAGGAATAAACCATATCCTGTAAACTATTTTGTTTCACACCCGAGCCATTCCTGCCAAATGGCTACTCTATCCGCGCTAATTTATTAATTGCCTAGTTATGTATCGGTCTTCCTGAATGACTCACCGTAACTAAACTACACAGTGTACTATTTACTAAATGTATGTATACAACTACATTCCTTATTATGTCTGATTACGCGTGTCTTCTAATCTAACAATTAAAAGAAAAAGTAGTTCCTTGGCGGCGACATGCTAAATTATCACTACGGAATTGGATACCAACTACACGTTCGGGATGGATAATTTTGGAACAATAATAAGCCAGCAGTGAGATGCTAGTTCAAGCGTTCGACGACGCCTTCATGTCTCTAAATGCCAAATAAGCAATAACTAACGGTTCGTAATTTAACGAAGTTAACACAAACGTATTAGCTTTCAGTTTTCAGTGTTGCTCACCGAAAGTTATGGTTGTAAGTAAATAAATAGATAAATATGCATGTAGATAAAGACAAAAATAGATATAAAAAAATAAATCCCTCAATAGTCCATCTTTTCACTTAACACCGACGTCAACCACATCCATTACCATCAGCATCACCACCACCACCACCTCCGCTACCTCACTCATCAGCACTTATCTTTGAAGCAAGTGTAACAATCTCTGTAGATATGAATATAAGTACGTACGATTCCACGTATGTATGTATGTATGTATGTATGTATGTATGTATGTATGTATGTATGTATGTATGTATGTATGTATGTATGTATGTATGTATGTATGTATGTACGTATATGTATGTGTATGCATGTAAGCCTGTATATATGTAAATATGCAAGTATGGTTATTAAAAGCTGGGGTTTTATTTTGTCGCTACTCTGAAATTCGTACTACTTGACACGTTTCCCTATTTTGTATGTGTTTGTTTATTCGTGTTTGTTTGTTTGTCTGTTTGTGTGTGTGTATGTGTGTGTATGTGCGCGCGCTCTCGCTCGCTCACATGCGTGTGTATTCGTATATCTTCGTGTATATATGCTGGTATACCTGTCCTGTCAAAAATTACTTTATACAGAAGATGGTATTTTAATAAATGATACAACATAAATTACATTCCACGAATTTGGTAAAAACTTGTTAGAAAATATCATACGTTACTCTGCTAGGTTACAGCCAAAATTCATTTATCAAAACTAGTATAATTTTTTCAATAATGAACGCAACATAAGGCGACGAGCTGGTAGAAACGTTAGCACGCCGAGCGAAATATTTAGCAGTATTTCGTCTGCCGCTACGTTCTGAGTTCAAATTGTGCCGAGGTCGACTTTGCCTTCCATCCTTTCGGAGTCGATTAAATAAGTACCAGTTATGCACTGGGGTCGATATAATCGATTTAATCCGTTTTTCTGTCCTTGTTTGTTCTCTCTGTGTGTAGCCCCTTGTGGGCAGTAAAGAAATAAGAAACGTTCTGTCTTTACGTTGAGTTGAAATTCCTCCGAGGTCGACTTTGCCTTTCATCCTTTCGGCGTCGATAAATTAAGTACCAGTTGCGTACTGAGGTCGATCTAATCGACTGGCCCCCTCTCCCCAAATTTCGGGCCCTGTGCTTAGAGTAGAAAAGAATAATGAACACAACATGCATTCCATACATACATAGTATAAATATCATCATGGCATGTCCTATATATAAAGCCGTTCCAGTGAAACTTCTCAATATGCAAATTTTATTTAATATACGTTTACCGTATTCATTTCTCATAGTTAATATGAGTTTTCGTATTAAATGTATAATCTTGTATAAAATATTTATATTTACAATACATACACACACACCAACAAATATATTGGTTACAGATTTTGATTCAAGGCGAGCAATTTCGTGGGAGGGGGTAAGTTGATTTTATCTTCCTCAGTGCCCAACTGGTACTTATTTTATTGACCCCGAAAGGATGGAGGGCAAACTCAACTTCGGCGAAATTTGAACTCAGAAGGAGGTAAAGGCGGATGAAATACCTATTTCTTTACTACTCACAAGGGGCTAAACACAGAGGGGACAAACAAGGAAAAAACAAACGGATTAAGACGATTATATCGACCCCAGTGCGTAATTGGTACTTAATTTATCGACCTCGAGAGGATGAAAGGTAAAGTCGACCTCGGCGGAATTTGAGCTCAGAACGTAATGGCAGACGAAATACGGCTACGCATTTCGCCCGGCGTGCTAACGTTTCTGCCAGCTCGCCGCCATGTTTTCAATACTCATATATTGGTTTCGAATTTTGGCACAAGACCAGCAATTTCGGAGGAGGGGCTAAATCGATTATATCTACCCCAGTACTCAACTGGTATTTATTTTATCGACTTCGATAGAATGAAAAGCAAAGTCGACCTCGTTGAAATTCGAATTGAGAACGTGCAGAGGAGCTAAATGCTTAGTAGCTTTTCGCCCGGCTTGTTAACGATTCTGCCAATTCGACGCATCTATTCTGTGTATGTTGATATATATGTATACTTTAATATGAATATGTATTGCTGTGTTATATTTTTAATGCATATTTTTAATGCATTTCAATTTCCATGTATTAATTATATTTCCTTCATTAAGGTCAATATGTATTTTATTCAATGTAAGGTTTTTCCTCGAATTTTATAAATTTTTAAATATATTTTAAAAAATATTTTAAAAAATATTTTTTAATATTTTTAATATTTTTTATATATTTTTATATTTTTATATTTTTTAATATTTTTAATATTTTTTAAATATTTAAAAAATATTTTTTATATTTTATATATATATATATATATATATATATATATATATATATATATATATATATATATGTATATTTTTGAACTCATCTTTGTTTATCGCTCGAAAATTGGCCGTTATTTCTAAAGGGCCAATCAAACAAGTCCATTTTTTAAAGGTGTAGCGTTTGTAATAGTCTGGATATAATTCACATATCGGTTCCATTCTAGCAAAAACTGTCCGACGAACGGCAACGGGAAACTCAGAGTAACAGGTTTTGTTGAATTTACTGCTGCTTTAAATAAAGTATATATATATATATATACAGGGTGGCCCAAAAGTAGGTTTACAGGTATTTAACTATCTCTTTCGCATTCATATATTAACAGATTAGATTTAAATTATAAAAAAAATATGAAACCATTATTCTATGCTAATTTAGTTAGAAATTTAAATGTAATAATAAGATAGAAATTTAAATGTAATAAAATGTTTTAATAGAAATTCGAAGTGCCTACGTGATAACTGTAAACCTACTTTTGGGTCACCTTGTATATACACTCACATGCACACACACAGATGTACATTTCCACATGATTTTACCATAACAGAGATTTTTTCGCCACGGTAACTGCAGTCTATTTGCTTTTACCAGTTGAAATATATGACAAACATATTTCAACTTACCTAAATTGTGATTACACGTAAACACTGTCTTGCCCCATTACTTCGTTATATATATATATATATACAAATTGAGATTGAGGTTGTAAATGCAACCCTCCATGGGATGACAACGATAATGATGCTAACTTTAATGACACTTTGGAAATTAGTAGGACGTAATATAATGTACTATTGACTATGTATATTTGCATCTAGGTACTAATATGTGTATGTTTATTATCACAATATTAAGTTGAAAAACTGAAACATTGAATGTGGAACATATATATGTTTACTAATTTATATTATTTATTTACATTATTATGTATATGTATATTTTTATATGTATAGGAGTGTGAGTATATGCACTCATATGTATATGTATATCTCCGAAGAGGCCTTATGATATTTTTGTAAATGTCTCATTTATATCTATATATTGACCTACCATAAAAGGCTAATATTGGAAAAATGAGACATACTTATCTACATGGCCGAAACAGCTGTAAGATGTAATCTATACTTATATTTATATTTACTTATATTTATATTCTCTTTTTTATATATATTCTACTTATTATACAACATTACTCTTTTATGTACACTTTTTTATGTACATTCCTTTATGTACACTAGTTTGTTCTGCTTTTTATGTTTAACCCTACAGTCTCTTATGTGGTGGTTTAATAAAGTATGTGATTGAGTATTTTCTGGTAATTGATATTTGATTTAGATATATTTCTCCATTTTCTTATCTTGTATATATATATATATATGATATATATATGTGTGTATATATATATATTTCTGGTCTTACGACCCTCCATCACTGTTTTCGTTCGGTTTCCTTGTATGTCACCATTGTCCTGTTTTTGTTCCTAACTTTGACCCTCCAATAAATCAAAAATTTTATTTTGGAATTTATGGGACCAACTGTCTTCGAAGACTCATATAGTTGTTGAATGCTCGAAATGAGGAGTAGATACACAGCTGACAACTGTGTTACTTGTCGTGTTTTCCATTTTTTCTCTCGTTGTTTACGCATTCAGCTCGTTTGTGTTTTCGTACTTCATATTATTTTCACAGTTGGTGACGTCCTGTATCCATATATGCATATATATATATATATATATGCACACGTGACACACATTTGTAGATCTGCACGTATTTTAAAACCCGTTTGTATGGTGTGTATGCGCTCCTACAGGTAATAGGTAAAACACTATTATTATCAATATTATTTTTTTTAGTATTATTATTATTATTTTTATTATTATTATTATTATTATTATTATTATTATTATTATATTATTATTATTATTATCATCATCATTATTATTATCATCATCATCATCATCATCATCATCATCATCATCATCATCATCATCATTATTATTATTATTATTATTATCATTATCATTATTATTATTATTATTATTATTATTATTATTATTATTATTATTATTTTTTATTACTAGTATTTTTATTATTATCATTATTAGTTGTATTTCAGTTATAAGGGAATTATGAAATGACAATTCTTATCGAGGTACATTCAATGTGTCAGCATATTTAATGCATGGCGTATTAAAAAGCTAAAATAGAATAAAACATGCTGCGAGAAAATGATAATAGCAGGCGGTTAATAATATCAATTTTTTTTTCAGTTTCCATTCGCACACGGGAGACAACTCCGGACAAGTTTCTGCTTCATTGAGCATCATCACTGATAAGTGTGGACTTACCTTAGCTTACCAAACTGGTTGTATGCGAATCTCGAAGTGTATACCTAGAAATGTATATTTATTGGCGTAGAAAGATAGAATTGTTACGAAAAAATTTATTCCGAGATGCCCTGCACCACCATTACACCAGCATGATAAACAGAAGATCGGTTTTGGAATATTTATTGTGTGGAGCGTTAAGATGTTAAAGTACTATAACATATGCAGCAAGGAAAAACGGAATATTAGTCTATGCCTTGTATTTTTTTTCATGTTTCCCTAAAGTACGGAAGACATTTGCGGACATGTATTGCTGTACGAATTATTATCAACCCGGTTTATATGCTTAACAGTAAATATATATTTCTTAAATAAATAAGCACTTATATATTTTGGTTTTTGGTGTTTTGTTATTTGTTTAATTTTAATTTTCTATTTGCCTATATTTATATATATAATATATATATATATATATATATATATATATATTATTTATATTCCCTTGTAAGCTCTACCGATGAAGAATGAATCCTTTATGAGATTAATTCCGAAATTGATTCAATATAGAGATAACGAAATTTAAATTTTCCAACGGTTAGTTTGCCCGATTTCTGTTCAGTTCTCCTGTAGCAAGTGGATTATAAATGGATAATCAGTATATTGGCTTTAGAATAATCTTCTTTAGCCCTTGCTTATAAGATGTTTATAATTTTAACCGTAAAGGTTTTTTTAATATACTGCCACGCTTCCTGATGGAATTCTTTTCTGTAGAGAAAGGGACTTCATCCTATATTTGTTAGTAGTAGTAGTAGTAGTAGTAGTAGTAGTAGTATATATATGTATATATATACATACATATATATATATATATATATAATATATATATATATTATATATATATATATGTATATATATATATATATATATATATATATATATATATACGAGGTGGGGGGGGACTGAAAAGTTCCTGGCTTTAGCTAAAAGAAAATACAGGAGGATCAGTTAATTATGATTTTATTCAAGATATTCCGCTCTCAGATTCACACACTTATTACAGCAGTCCTTCAGTTTTTCTTACCCCTATAAAAGAGCTTGAAATGCTGGGCCTCCAGCCAGGTCTTCACAATACCTTAAAGTCAGGAACTTTTCAACCCTACCACCTCGCTTATATGTAATATATACAGACACATGCACAAACGTATGTATCATCGTATAAAATAAATAATGATTATCCTTGCCTCTTTGGGCTTGCGTGAATATGTGTTTATGTATCTGAGTGTATCTGAGAGGGTGAGTTACATTCTCTTTGTTCAATGTAAAAAAAAAATTATTCGCTTCTGTAACTTGACTTTAGACGTTATAAAATTTTGAAATAATTTTTCTCTTATAAAATAAAAACAAAAGCAAAAAACTTAAAAGGTGAACTGTATCTGTGATACAAAACAAGTTACCGAGGTTAATTACTTAGAAACGCCATTTACATGAAAACCAACAGTTAAGTTAGAAGTTAGTATATTTGATGTAGTGTGCTTAAAACTTGTATCGCTTCATAAAATAAACTATGTTCCCATTAGTTTTTTTAAATTGTTGACACTATCACCCCCAATTCCTAATACAATTTTACCGTTTGTTTTGATAGTGAGAAGAGGCGGTATTCGAATTCAGAAGGCAATAAATATCACAAGATATATCGTTCGACTGTCTAATAATTCCATCACTCTACTGTCATGGAATGGTACCTTATTTATCGACTGTAAAAGGGTTGAAAGGCAAAAATGATTCCGATGGGATTCGAACCCAGAGTACAGAGACTTTATCAAATATCGCAAAACATTCTATCCAAAGCTCTGATGTCTATATCTATTTGCAGTTTTCATAAACATTAAAAATCTAATTAAAATATTTATGCTGTGACAAATTAACATTAGTTTAATAGCAAACATTATTTTAATAACTTCAACATGTAGGAGGAGACGATTTTGGTAATGCTTCAGTTTCATTCGACCTCTTCAACATATTGCACTTACTGAAACACCAAGATGACATCCAATGATGTACACTAGTGGGTAGGAAAAATTAGAATTTTCAAAAACATACCTCAAAAGGCAAAAAGGTGTAATTAAAGTATTTTTTTGTCACTGATTATGAAACTGTTTTGGTTTTTCCCTCGCAGATACATGTACACGTACGCGCGCACGTACACACACACACACACACACACACACACACACACACACACACACACACACACACACACACACACACACACACACACACACACTCACACACACAGAGTCATACATTTTTAGACATGGCCATTTGATCTTTTAATTCACTGCCTTCTCTTACATATTAAGAATCAATTTAGATATATATTTTAATATTTCATTTTACTAATAAATGCATAAATGTTTTGCAAGAACTCTGCGATTTTTACATAAAATTTTGTTTGAAGTTTATAAAATATTGTAACTAAACTATCAAAATGACAAAAGGATGCAAAAATCACCCAGACCCTTATTCTTGCTATGTGTATGGTAGCTTCACAACAAAATCACAACGGAGATATATTACAAGTCTTAAAATGATAACCATCCTCTATTTTGACTGGGCACTAAAGGCAAGCCACCGGTACCTGCATTTTTCAGTGCCAATGATATGTAGGTAATAGAAAGGTCACCTTAAAGATTACTATTTTTGCATTGTTAGTATTAAAATGTTTTCCATAAAAAGCATAAATATAATCATTTATCTCAATTAGGATTTTGCAGGTTGATCTGTATTTCATGAGGAAACACTCTGTTTCTATTCTTTCTGAAGACGAGCTCGACTTCAATAAAAAAAGAAATACGTAGATGCAATTCTCGATGTTGACTCTGAACTTTCATCAGGTTCCGAATACGAACCAACAGGGAGTATATCTACTTCTTTTCATACAAGGAAACTTGAGTGATCCTGTGAAGGATTTAGAACCGCCAGGCGATAAAGCTGGGCTTCTCGCGACTCGTTTAAAACACACTTGCTTGAAGAAAACAACAGTGAAATTTTGATCTAGCAATTTATTCCAAAGTGATGGTCTTCTCTGTTACTGTCATGACATTAATGGACATTTTTCAAGTTTATCTGAAAGGCATGATAAGTGAATGGTGACTATTATGCTTCATCACTGCGAAGTTTAAAAGATGTTTTATTGCATAATGGAAATTTAAAATCATATGTTCCAATCACTCACTCGGTACACTCGAAAGAATCTTTAATGTAACGCGGCGATCTTTTTTAATGCATTTCTAAACGGCGATCACCGAATTGATCTTTGCAGGGATCTTCAAGTAATTGCTATGTTAATGGATATTCGAGGAGGATTCTGCAAGAACTGCTGTTTTCTATATTTGACGCACAGTGACACTATTACAAAGCATTATGATATAATAAAATTGCCAACCAAGTTTCATAGGCCCTTGGAAGAAAGAGAATTCAGTCAGTTTCTAATGTTGATCTGAAGAAAAAAAATACCACCTCTTCATATTTCTTAAGACTTATGACCTCACCAAAATGTAATAGGAAAAGTTAAACTGATTCAGATCACGTATCAGATGTTCCCTTAACAAAAATGTGTTTAAACTACTGATGCAAACGAAAAAATATAATTTCTTTGATTAATACCTTCGAAGTTAATTACTCAGAGACAGAACCCACAAGAAAAACAAAAGTTTGACTCCTAAAACATACTTATTTCTTAATCCCACTTGTGTATAGTATTCATCTCAACTTCGACAATTGCAGTAAAGTTTATGGCTCACAGCGGCAGTCTAATAAGACGAAAGTATCTCCCAAGTTGTCTTCCCATTCTTGCTGAAATTACATAGAACTATGGGCAAAAGCTGTCTTTTCTCTTCGCATTACTATTTCTAATAACTTTTGATACTCACTGTATTGAATATACCAGCAATTACTTAAATGCCGTGTCTATGTAAGTTACACTTGTTATGAACTGGAAAGTAAGGCAACATATATACAGTTGAAACCATTTTAAGTCTCAATGAATCGAGATGTCAGCTGAATTACGTGGCGAAACTATTCATTAAAAATGTATGGTTATATTACATTTTTTCCGTTTACATTTTTAACATGATACATGTTTTCATATTTTGTACTGGTAAATGGATTTTGACTTGGTTTTAAATGTTTTTTCTTTTTTAATACTACGATATCGTTTCACTGTTACATTCTTTCTTACATGTTATTCCTACAATTAATGTTGAAAATTAGTCAGACACGCACACACACACACACACACACACATACACACACACACACATACATACACGCACCCACACGCACATAAACGTGCGCGCGCACACACACTCACACAGATACACATTACATATATGTACATATATATATATATATATATAACATGTATATATATGTATACACATGTATGCATGTGTGTGTGTGTGTGTATAGTATGTGTATGGATGTTCTGCATTCTTCATTTCTTTTTAACTTCTTTCTTAACTGCATAAGATTTTTCATAGAACAGATTCATCTTAAATATACCCGCAGACAAAACACGGTTCTTTCCATAATAATACCAAAAATCGAATTCGAAGTGAAAAAAAAGAATATATAAAAAAAATAATGACTAATTTGTTTAGGTTTCTTTTATGAAATCGGGCAAAGTTGGTTACTTGGTGCTAATTTCAAATAACTAAGTAAATAATCTAAGCCTTGTGCGTGGCCTACAGAAAAATCAATATGTTAGTTTTGAAAGCAAATCACTGTATTGGTTCACATAAACGACTGAATTATTGAACCGACAGTGGCAGAGTGCTGTGTGAACGCTTATGTCGTATTTCCGCCATTAAACATATCCACCAATACTCATGTTTTGGCTTATGAGTATCGGTGGATATGAACTCAGGATAAACAGATCCTAACGCTTAAATTCTGGAGTGTTTTCGCGACGTTAAAAAACAATATATATATATAATATATATAAACTAGAGATTTTTCTGAACTGCTGTTCGTCCAATATAAAAATTCTAAGAATATAACTATAGTATGAAATGAGATGAAATTTGCTGATACAATATAACGATCATCGGTGTGCATTATGAATGCGGTTACTTGTTGATTTTTATCTGTTATCATGTCCTTCCACCTGCCAAGATACGTTGAAATACAGCGAAACTGATTACACGTAAGTGTTTTCACATGTATTTACAAGATATCGATTCCTAAGCATCGATTGCTTTATGAAATCATAAATAAATGAATAATACATAAATCATTAATAAATAATATCATCGAATTCTACTCTCCGCTGAAGGTATTAACCACCGTTAAGCTCGAAAATCGAAGGAAGAAAAAAAATCTGGAGAAATTTACTTGAGAAAACGTAAAAAATAAACACACACATTCTTTCTAAATTAAATGAAACTGTCTTTCTCACATAGAAGGCTGCTTAGTTTCAGATTTTGAACTCTCACCAAACAACAAACAGCAGTTTCATGCGGTTCTGGATTTGGCAACAAGTATAGGAATCAGAAAGCAGTACCGAGTCTGTAGTGCCTATTTATAACTAAATGGACAGAGTTATGTCTTGTTAGTTGTGAAGGCAGTATAAAGTCGGTGGCAAGTAATATATACAATCTGAGTTTCAATGTACGTTTGTGAAAGAAGAAATGACAAGCGAAAGAAACAGAAAACGAAGGTAAGCTTGAATAGAGGCGAAAAAAGCGTTGAAAATAAGGAGAAAGAAGAAAGAGAAGAGAACAAAAAACAGAAGAAAAAGATGAACTAAAGGAAGGGGAAAGAACTATAAGAATAAAAAGTAAAAGACAATAATAGTAATGATTTTCCTAACTCGGGTGTTTCATGGGTGTGTAGGTGAATTAGTGTAGTCGATACAATCGACCCGAAACCTCACTATATTATATTTTATTGACTTCACACGGAAGAAAGACGAACTGGTAGCAGATGAACTGAGAGAAAAAAAAACAATAAAAGATTCATTTTCTACAGAGGTAAGAAAAAATGATTCAAGTGAATTGGTAAAGGCAAATCCATTAGTGTTTGCATATAGAAACAAAGTACAAGTGACAAAATACATAAAAAAAAAAATTGTTCACATACAATCACCTGTGTATACACAACATATACACATAAATATATTCTTTCACTCTATATTTTGGGTCGCAGCCCTGAATAATTAATAGTTTTATGAATATTTGTTGAGTACGTTTGGTGAAAAATACTTTTCTAAAAGCTAGTTATGGTGTAAATCTAGTGGGGTACATATGTATATATATATATATATATATATATATATATTATATATATATATATATATACGTGTGTCTCTCTGTATATGTGTGTGTGTCATTTTCTCCTTCAGTTTAACTCCTTCTGAGTTCGACTTTCGTCCATACGTGGTTAATAAGATGTAATACAGTGAGGTATCGGGCCGTCGAATTGACACTCACACATCTACAAATGTGTCATGTGTATTTACCTATAAATATATATATATTTGCATATAAATATTCACGCTGCAGTAATATTTCTTTCTGTGAGGAGACAGAATTTGAGACAGAATTACAGGTTTCGTAAAGAACTGGAAACTCCAGTAAAACTTTAACATAATGGCTTATACCACCTGACCAGGAAGGTACTACTATAAGATTTCTTACGTTATTTGATATTTCAACACAATCCATAAGCAAAGCTGAAATGTCATTTTTTGCATAGATTCATCGACACCAAATTCACCCTGCTTACCTATCTGAACTTTACTGGAGGGCAATATTTCTTTTCTTCTCCCTTGTCTCAATTAATGAGACATTGGTTGAAGAGTAGAAGACATGTTATTATCTATTTTACCATTGCCACCATTTAGTAAAATAAAAAAGAAAAAGGATATATTTGTATTATAATCAAGCCTGTTCTGTATGCGAAGTTCAGCAATATTTCACATTGAAGCAATCTGTGGATACTGAACGATTATGCTGACTAGTTTTTCTCATTTCCTCGAATCTCGCATATATCAGTTGATGTTTCTTCGCGCTTATAGAACACCTGCTTCATTGACTTTCTTATAAACCTTTTATAGTCTACTAGATAGATCCATTTTAAACTCGATATTTTCTATTCATTGCTTCTTACTAAATCTAACTGTTTTTTTATATAGCTGTATTAAATATTTATGATAATCTGTCAGGGAACCGTTAATTAAATCATTCAGGCTATACGCAAAAGTTAGTACTAATCGAGTGCTTTCCCAAAAGTCCTACTTCCAATGACTGCACCTTGTAAGTTGTGGGTTGTGTAACCATGTACCAGAACACTAATCCTGTCCACTAATCTAATAAATATTATACCAACATGAAAACTGGATGATTGCCACCCATTTTTCTAAATCCTCAGTGTAGTTAGGAAAGCCATCCAATACCTGTTAATTTGTTGGAAGTATATCAAAACATTTAAGAGGCTTTTCACACTACTCCACTCTCCATTGAAAAACTTATAAATAAAATAAAAACTAAAAAGGCCCTTTAGAAGGTCAAGCAGAGCATTAAGTGCATCAATCTCAATTGTCTAGAATGGCCTACAAGGGCCATAAAACTGTCTCCTGGACTTTACTAATTAATATATCTAATATAACAAGATCAAATATGTAGGAAGTAAGTATATGATTGTTTAGATAAGGAAGTACCTTTGTTGCACCTAATTTTATTTTAGAAAGACGGAAGGCAAAGCCAATCTGCACCTAATAAGAAATCAGGATGTAGAGACACAAGCACGCATTACCAAGAAAAAAATACAATCCCTGGAATTTGAAATAGGAAGAATCTGGAGTATTCGAACAGTAAAGGTCGTGCCTATAATATGTGGAGCGCTGGGAACACTAAGCCAAGATATAGAAAAATGGTTGAGAGAGATTGAAATAGAATGCCTGATGGAGCTTCTACAGAAAGTGCGTCTCTTAGGGACAGCAAAGATTACCCGGAGGGTTCTAAGCTCTTGAAAAACTGCTGAAAACTTGTAGATACCTAAGGTTACAGGTAGTAACCTGCTATCTAAAGACCGAACCTGAGACAAACCAAAATAATAAATACGTGCAGAACTCATTTGTTGTAGTTGCTACTTTTGTTTAGTCCCAACGAAGCTCCGATGATGAGGATTTATGATTAACAGCGTTCCAACGGTGATCATACTTTTACTGAAACAGTGTATTTAACGCCTGGGTATGATGAGGGTGATTTTTCTAGCAAGATGAACAAAATTCATAGAGTTTTACTGTTGCTTTAGTTATTTTTTGGAAGATGGGAATGAAGGCGCAGGAGTGGCTGTGTGGTAAGTAGCTTGCTTACTAACCACATGGTTCCGGGTTCATTCCCACTGCGTGACACCTTGGGCAGGTGTCTTCTGCTATAGCCTCGGACTGACCAAAGCCTTGTGAGTAGATTTGGTAGACGGAAACTGAAAGAAGCCCGTCGTATATATGTATATGTATGTATGAGAATGTATACGTTTGTGAGTCTGTGTTTGTCCCCCAACATCGTTTGACAACCGATGGTGGTGTGTTTACGTCCTCGTAACTTAGCGGTTCAGCAAAAAGAGACCGATAGAATAAGTACTAGGCTTACAAAGAATAAATCGCGGGGTCGATTTGCTCGACTAAAGGCAGTGCTCCAGCATGGCCTCAGTCAAATGACTGAAACAAGTAAACGAGAGGGTATACAACCTTCAACAGAACAACATCTTAAGCGAAACATAACTTTCATTCACGTAACACTGAAAAAAACAAAAGGTGTAGATAACTATGACTTGCCCTATAGATACAAGTTGCTGTTGTTTAGCCCCAAGCCAGCGATCATTTATGACCATCGTATCTATTATTCAAGGGAGTGTTTAAAAAATCTATCTACATGTTTTAGAATGACATCAGAATGTGATTTTACGAAATTTCAGGTGTTTTTCTAGCAGATAGAAAAAACTGCGTAGCGGTGCCCAACCTGTATTTAAATTTAATGCTTCTGTACTTTGTGACCCCTCCAGTTGTGCTACTGGAGTCATTATCTCGTTATTGTTATTACCCTCTGCTCTTGCACCACCATGTTTTTATCTTCCTACTTCATTAACAATCACCTCATTAGCATCTTTACTACCAGAGTCATTTTATATTCCACATTTCTTAGCTTCTTTCTTTTTGTTTTATTCATTTAACCTTTCTTCTAGATTTATTGATCCTTTTTTTCCACCGCCCTGCCTACATTTTCAAATCATCGCTGTCACCTTCAAAAATCATCATCGTCGTCATCATCACCATGATGATGATGATGATGATGATGATCATCATCATCATCATCATACCGCCATCATCGCCGACATCGCCGCCAAAACCACAACCACCAGTACCAGTACCACTAGCAGCAGCAGCAGCACCAGCACCACCAGCACCACCACCGCCACCACCACCACCACCACCACCATTCCTGCCGCCGTCATCATCGTCACCGTTGTCGCTGTCGTTTTCATTAGCGTCATCCTCATCGTCCTCGTCATCATCATCAGTGCATTCCATTCTTCCGGGGTCGATAAAATGACGTACTAGTCAAGTACTGGGTTTTTATTAAATACTGCCATAAAACATCGTAGATGTGAATGGAATAACAGAATACCATTATCAGTATTATCTTAACCGTCGTCGCCATCGTCGTAATCATCATCATCATCATCATCATCATCGTCGTCGTCGTCGTCGTCATCATCATCATCATCATCATCATCATCATCATCATCATCATCATCATCAGTGTGTATGTGTGCGTGTGTGTGTGTGTTATGCATAATATATAACAGTGTAAAAACACGTGTAAGCATATATAAAATAAAAAAGTAAATGAAACTTTGTCGATTTCTGTGATGAATATTCTACCTTTTCAATCAAATCATCTGCTTTCCCATGCATTTAAAGAGTAACTAGCCGAGTGTTTTACAAATAGTCGTACCCATGATACATATTGAGCCTTTTTCGATCCCCAGTACACCGAATAATGTACGAAAAGTATTAAAAGGCACCATCAGCTTTTATAAAATTTTAATACCTAATAAACAAGCATTAAAATTGTATTAAAACAGAAATGGACACAGACATTGCACTTGCTGCAAAAAGTACACACGAACCTGTGTGGTACATTAAAAAATAACGAGCAGCTTGCACTGGTGTAAATCTTTATTGCACACACAAATTGTGCACATAAACT